>NW_025547876.1:0-109062 GCF_905237065.1 Salmo salar | reverse complement strand
ATAACTGTTCCTCTGGAGATACAACTCACCACTATTACTGTTCCTCTGTCTGGAGATACAACTCACCACTATAACTGTTCCTCTGGAGATACAACTCACCACTATAACTGTTCCTCTGGAGATACAACTCACCACTATAACTGTTCCTCTGGAGATACAACTCACCACTATAACTGTTCCTCTGTCTGGAGATACAACTCACCTCTATAACTGTTCCTCTGTCTGGAGATACAACTCACCACTATAACTGTTCCTCTGGAGATACAACTCACCACTACAACTGTTCCTCTGGAGATACAACTCACCACTATAACTGTTCCTCTGGAGATACAACTCACCACTATAACTGTTCCTCTGGAGATATAACTCACCACTATAACTGTTCTTCTGGAGATACAACTCACCACTATAACTGTTCCTCTGTCTGGAGATACAACTCACCACTATAACTGTTCCTCTGTCTGGAGATACAACTCACCACTATAACTGTTCCACTGGAGATACAACTCACCACTATAACTGTTCCTCTGGAGATACAACTCACCACTATAACTGTTCCTCTGGAGATACAACTCACCACTATAACTGTTCCTCTTTAGATACAACTCACCACTATAACTGTTCCTCTAGAGATACAACTCACCACTATAACTGTTCCTCTGTCTGGAGATATACTCACCACTATAACTGTTCCTCTGTCTGGGGATACAACTCACCACTATAACTGTTCCTCTGTCTGGAGATACAACTCACCACTATAACTGTTCCACTGGAGATACAACTCACCACTATAACTGTTCCTCTGGAGATATAACTCACCACTATAACTGTTCCTCTGTCTGGAGATACAACTCACCACTATAACTGTTCCACTGGAGATACAACTCACCACTATAACTGTTCCTCTGGAGATACAACTCACCACTATAACTGTTCTCTGGAGAGACAACTCACCACTATAACTGTTCCTCTGGAGATACAACTCACCACTATTACTGTTCCTCTGTCTGGAGATACAACTCACCACTATAACTGTTCCTCTGGAGATACAACTCACCACTATAACTGTTCCTCTGGAGATACAACTCACCACTATAACTGTTCCTCTGGAGATACAACTCACCACTATAACTGTTCCTCTGGAGATACAACTCACCACTATAAATGTTCCTCTTTAGATACAACTCACCACTATAACTGTTTCTCTAGAGATACAACTCACCACTATAACTGTTCCTCTGTCTGGAGATACAACTCACCACTATAACTGTTCCTCTGTCTGGGGATACAACTCACCACTATAAATGTTCCTCTGTCTGGAGATACAACTCACCACTAGAACTGTTCCTCTGTCAGGAGATACAACTCACCACTATAACTGTTTCTCTGGAGATACAACTCACCACTACAACTGTTCCTCTGTCTGGAGATACAACTCACAACTATAACTGTTCCTCTGTCTGGAGATACAACTCACCACTACAACTGTTCCTCTGTCAGGAGATACAACTCACCACTAGAACTGTTCCTCTGTCTGGAGATACAACTCACCACTATAACTGTTCCACTGTCTGGAGATACAACTCACCACTATAACTGTTCCTCTGGAGAGACAACTCACCACTATAACTGTTCCTCTGGAGATACAACTCACCACTATTACTGTTCCTTTGTCTGGAGATACAACTCACCACTATAACTGTTCCTCTGTCTGGAGATACAACTCACCACTATAACTGTTCCTCGTTCAGGAGATACAACTCAACACTAGAACTGTTCCTCTGTCTGAAAATACAAATCAACACTATAACTGTTCCTCCGGAGATACAACTCACCACTATAACTGTTCCTCTGGAGATACAACTCACCACTATAACTGTTCTCTGGAGAGACAACTCACCACTATAACTGTTCCTCTGGAGATACAACTCACCACTATTACTGTTCCTCTGTCTGGAGATACAACTCACCACTATAACTGTTCCTCTGGAGATACAACTCACCACTATAACTGTTCCTCTGGAGATACAACTCACCACTATAACTGTTCCTCTGGAGATACAACTCACCACTATAACTGTTCCTCTGTCTGGAGATACAACTCACCACTATAACTGTTCCTCTGTCTGGAGATACAACTCACCACTATAACTGTTCCACTGGAGATACAACTCACCACTATAACTGTTCCTCTGGAGATACAACTCACCACTATAACTGTTCCTCTGGAGATACAACTCACCACTATAACTGTTCCTCTTTAGATACAACTCACCACTATAACTGTTCCTCTAGAGATACAACTCACCACTATAACTGTTCCTCTGTCTGGAGATACAACTCACCACTATAAATGTTCCTCTGTCTGGAGATACAACTCACACTAGAACTGTTCCCCTGTCTGGAGATAGAACTCACCACGATAACTGTTCCTCTGGAGATACAACGCACAACTATAACTGTTCCTAAGGAGATACAACTCACCACTATAACTGTTCCTCTGGAGATACAACTCACCACTATAACTGTTCCTCTGTCTGGAGATACAACTCACCACTATAACTGTTCCTCTGTCTGGAGATACAACTCACCACTATAACTGTTCCTCTGTCAGGAGATACAACTCACCACTAGAACTGTTCCTCTGTCTGGAGATACAACTCACCACTATAACTGTTCCTCTGGAGATACAACTCACCACTATAACTGTTCCTCTGGAGAGACAACTCACCACTATAACTGTTCCTCTGGAGATACAACTCACCACTATTACTGTTCCTCTGTCTGGACATACAACTCACAACTATAACTGTTCCTAAGGAGATACAACTCACCACTATAAATTTTCCTCTGGAGATATAACTCACCACTATAACTGTTCCTCTGTAGATACAACTCACCACTTCAACTGTTTCTCTGTCTGGAGATACAACTCACCGCTATAACTGTCCCTCTGTCTGGAGATACAACTCACCACTATAACTGTTCCTCTGTCAGGAGAAACAACTCAACACTAGAACTGTTCCTCTGTCTGGAGATACAAATCACCACTATAACTGTTCCTCTGGAGAGACAACTCACCACTATAACTGTTCCTCTGGAGATACAACTCACCACTATTACTGTTCCTCTGTCCGGAGATACAACTCACCACTATAACTGTTCCTCTGGAGATAGAACTCACCACTATAACTGTGCCTCTGGAGATACAACTCACCACTATAACTGTTCCTCTGGAGATACAACTCACCACTATAACTGTTCCTCTGGAGATATAACTCACCACTATAACTGTTCCTCTGGAGATACAACTCACCACTATAACTGTTCCTCTGTCTGGAGATACAACTCACCACTATAACTGTTCCTCTGTCTGGAGATACAACTCACCACTATAACTTCTCCACTGGAGATACAACTCACCACTATAACTGTTCCTCTGCAGATACAACTCACCACTATAACTGTTCCTCGTTCAGGAGATACAACTCAACACTAGAACTGTTCCTCTGTCTGGAGATACAAATCAACACTATAACTGTTCCTCCGGAGATACAACTCACCACTATAACTGTTCCTCTGGAGATACAACTCACCACTATAACTGTTCTCTGGAGAGACAACTCACCACTATAAATGTTCCTCTGGAGATACAACTCACCACTATTACTGTTCCTCTGTCTGGAGATACAACTCACCACTATAACTGTTCCTCTGGAGATACAACTCACCACTATAACTGTTCCTCTGGAGATACAACTCACCACTATAACTGTTCCTCTGGAGATACAACTCACCACTATAACTGTTCCTCTGTCTGGAGATACAACTCACCACTATAACTGTTCCTCTGTCTGGAGATACAACTCACCACTATAACTGTTCCACTGGAGATACAACTCACCACTATAACTGTTCCTCTGGAGATACAACTCACCACTATAACTGTTCCTCTGGAGATACAACTCACCACTATAACTGTTCCTCTTTAGATACAACTCACCACTATAACTGTTCCTCTAGAGATATAACTCACCACTATAACTGTTCCTCTGTCTGGAGATACAACTCACCACTATAAATGTTCCTCTGTCTGGAGATACAACTCACACTAGAACTGTTCCCCTGTCTGGAGATAGAACTCACCACGATAACTGTTCCTCTGGAGATACAACGCACAACTATAACTGTTCCTAAGGAGATACAACTCACCACTATAACTGTTCCTCTGGAGATACAACTCACCACTATAACTGTTCCTCTGTCTGGAGATACAACTCACCACTATAACTGTTCCTCTGTCTGGAGATACAACTCACCACTATAACTGTTCCTCTGTCAGGAGATACAACTCACCACTAGAACTGTTCCTCTGTCTGGAGATACAACTCACCACTATAACTGTTCCTCTGGAGATACAACTCACCACTATAACTGTTCCTCTGGAGAGACAACTCACCACTATAACTGTTCCTCTGGAGATACAACTCACCACTATTACTGTTCCTCTGTCTGGAGATACAACTCACAACTATAACTGTTCCTAAGGAGATACAACTCACCACTATAAATTTTCCTCTGGAGATACAACTCACCACTATAACTGTTCCTCTGGAGATACAACTCACCACTTCAACTGTTTCTCTGTCTGGAGATACAACTCACCGCTATAACTGTCCCTCTGTCTGGAGATACAACTCACCACTATAAATGTTCCTAAGGAGATTCTACTCACCACTATAACTGTTCCCTGGAGATACAACTCACCACTTTAACTGTTCCTCTGACTGGAGATACAACTCACCGCTATAACTGTTCCTCTGTCTGGAGATACAACTCACCACTATAACTGTTCCTCTGTCTGGAGATACAACTCACCACTATAACTGTTCCACTGTCTGGAGATACAACTCACCACTATAACTGTTCCTCTGGAGAGACAACTCACCACTATAACTGTTCCTCTGGAGATACAACTCACCACTATAACTGTTCCTCTTTAGATACAACTCACCACTATAACTGTTCCTCTAGAGATATAACTCACCACTATAACTGTTCCTCTGTCTGGAGATACAACTCACCACTATAAATGTTCCTCTGTCTGGAGATACAACTCACACTAGAACTGTTCCCCTGTCTGGAGATAGAACTCACCACGATAACTGTTCCTCTGGAGATACAACGCACAACTATAACTGTTCCTAAGGAGATACAACTCACCACTATAACTGTTCCTCTGGAGATACAACTCACCACTATAACTGTTCCTCTGTCTGGAGATACAACTCACCACTATAACTGTTCCTCTGTCTGGAGATACAACTCACCACTATAACTGTTCCTCTGTCAGGAGATACAACTCACCACTAGAACTGTTCCTCTGTCTGGAGATACAACTCACCACTATAACTGTTCCTCTGGAGATACAACTCACCACTATAACTGTTCCTCTGGAGAGACAACTCACCACTATAACTGTTCCTCTGGAGATACAACTCACCACTATTACTGTTCCTCTGTCTGGAGATACAACTCACAACTATAACTGTTCCTAAGGAGATACAACTCACCACTATAAATTTTCCTCTGGAGATACAACTCACCACTATAACTGTTCCTCTGGAGATACAACTCACCACTTCAACTGTTTCTCTGTCTGGAGATACAACTCACCGCTATAACTGTCCCTCTGTCTGGAGATACAACTCACCACTATAACTGTTCCTCTGTCAGGAGAAACAACTCAACACTAGAACTGTTCCTCTGTCTGGAGATACAAATCACCACTATAACTGTTCCTCTGGAGAGACAACTCACCACTATAACTGTTCCTCTGGAGATACCACATTCCACTATTACTGTTCCTCTGTCCGGAGATACAACTCACCACTATAACTGTTCCTCTGGAGATAGAACTCACCACTATAACTGTGCCTCTGGAGATACAACTCACCACTATAACTGTTCCTCTGGAGATACAACTCACCACTATAACTGTTCCTCTGGAGATATAACTCACCACTATAACTGTTCCTCTGGAGATACAACTCACCACTATAACTGTTCCTCTGTCTGGAGATACAACTCACCACTATAACTGTTCCTCTGTCTGGAGATACAACTCACCACTATAACTTCTCCACTGGAGATACAACTCACCACTATAACTGTTCCTCTGCAGATACAACTCACCACTATAACTGTTCCTCTGGAGATACAACTCACCACTATAACTGTTCCTCTGTCTGGAGATACAACTCACAACTATAACTGTTCCTCTGTCTGGAGATACATCTCACCACTATAACTGTTCCTCTGTCAGGAGATACAACTCACCACTATAACTGTTCCTCTGTCTGGAGATACAACTCACCACTATAACTGTTCCTCTGGAGATACAACTCACCACTATAACTGTTCCTCTGGAGAGACAACTCCCCACTATAACTGTTCCTCTGGAGATACAACTCACCACTATTACTTTTCCTCTGTCTGGAGATACAACTCACAACTATAAATGTTCCTAAGGAGATTCTACTCACCACTATAACTGTTCCCTGGAGATACAACTCACCACTTTAACTGTTCCTCTGACTGGAGATACAACTCACCGCTATAACTGTTCCTCTGTCTGGAGATACAACTCACCACTATAACTGTTCCTCTGTCTGGAGATACAACTCACCACTATAACTGTTCCACTGTCTGGAGATACAACTCACCACTATAACTGTTCCTCTGGAGAGACAACTCACCACTATAACTGTTCCTCTGGAGATACAACTCACCACTATTACTGTTCCTCTGTCTAGAGATACAACTCACCACTATAACTGTTCCTCTGTCTGGAGATACAACTCACCACTATAACTGTTCCTCGCTCAGGAGATACAACTCAACACTAGAACTGTTCCTCTGTCTGGAGATACAAATCAACACTATAACTGTTCCTCCGGAGATACAACTCACCACTATAACTGTTCCTCTGGAGATACAACTCACCACTATAACTGTTCCTCTGGAGAGACAACTCACCACTATAACTGTTCCTCTGGAGATACAACTCACCACTATTACTGTTCCTCTGTCTGGAGATACAACTCACCACTATAACTGTTCCTCTGTCTGGAGATACAACTCACCACTATAACTGTTCCTCTGGAGATACAACTCACCACTATAACTGTTCCTCTGGAGATACAACTCACCACTATAACTGTTCCTCTGGAGATACAACTCACCACTATATCTGTTCCTCTGTCTGGAGATACAACTCACCACTATAACTGTTCCACTGGAGATACAACTCACCACTATAACTGTTCCTCTGGAGATACAACTCACCACTATAACTGTTCCTCTGGAGATACAACTCACCACTAAAGCTGTTCCTCTTTAGATACAACTCACCACTATAACTGTTCCTCTAGAGATACAACTCACCACTATAAATGTTCCTCTGTCTGGAGATACAACTCACACTAGAACTGTTCCCCTGTCTGGAGATAGGACTCACCACTATAACTGTTCCTCTGGAGATACAACGCACAACTATAACTGTTCCTAAGGAGATACAACTCACCACTATAACTGTTCCTCTGGAGATACAACTCACCACTATAACTGTTCCTCTGGAGATACAACTCACCACTATAACTGTTCCTCTGTCAGGAGATACAACTCAACACTAGAACTGTTCCTCTGTCTGGAGATACAACTCACCACTATAACTGTTCCTCTGGAGATACAACTCACCACTATAACTGTTCCTCTGGAGATACAACTCACCACTATAACTGTTCCTCTTTAGATACAACTCACCACTATAACTGTTCCTCTAGAGATACAACTCACCACTATAACTGTTCCTCTGTCTGGAGATACAACTCAACACTATAAATGTTCCTCTGTCTGGAGATACAACTCACACTAGAACTGTTCCCCTGTCTGGAGATAGGACTCACCACGATAACTGTTCCTCTGGAGATACAACGCACAACTATAACTGTTCCTAAGGAGATACAACTCACCACTATAACTGTTCCTCTGGAGATACAACTCACCACTATAACTGTTCCTCTGGAGATACAACTCACCACTTCAACTGTTCCTCTGTCTGGAGATACAACTCACCGCTATAACTGTTCCTCTGTCTGGAGATACAACTCACCACTATAACTGTTCCTCTGTCAGGAGATACAACTCAACACTAGAACTGTTCCTCTGTCTGGAGATACAAATCACCACTATAACTGTTCCTCTGGAGATACAACTCACCACTATAACTGTTCCTCTGGAGAGACAACTCACCACTATAACTGTTCCTCTGGAGATACAACTCACCACTATTACTGTTCCTCTGTCTGGAGATACAACTCACCACTATAACTGTTCCTCTGGAGATACAACTCACCACTATAACTGTTCCTCTGGAGATACAACTCACCACTATAACTGTTCCTCTGGAGATATAACTCACCACTATAACTGTTCCTCTGGAGATACAACTCACCACTATAACTGTTCCTCTGGAGAGACAACTCACCACTATAACTGTTCCTCTGGAGATACAACTCACCACTATAACTGTTCCTCTGGAGATACAACTCACCACTTCAACTGTTTCTCTGTCTGGAGATACAACTCACCGCTATAACTGTCCCTCTGTCTGGAGATACAACTCACCACTATAACTTCTCCACTGGAGATACAACTCACCACTATAACTGTTCCTCTGCAGATACAACTCACCACTATAACTGTTCCTCTGGAGATACAACTCACCACTATTACTGTTCCTCTGTCTGGAGATACAACTCACCACTATAACTGTTCCTCTGGAGATACAACTCACCACTATAACTGTTCCTCTGGAGATACAACTCACCACTATAACTGTTCCTCTGGAGATACAACTCACCACTATAACTGTTCCTCTGTCTGGAGATACAACTCACCTCTATAACTGTTCCTCTGTCTGGAGATACAACTCACCACTATAACTGTTCCTCTGGAGATACAACTCACCACTACAACTGTTCCTCTGGAGATACAACTCACCACTATAACTGTTCCTCTGGAGATACAACTCACCACTATAACTGTTCCTCTGGAGATATAACTCACCACTATAACTGTTCTTCTGGAGATACAACTCACCACTATAACTGTTCCTCTGTCTGGAGATACAACTCACCACTATAACTGTTCCTCTGTCTGGAGATACAACTCACCACTATAACTGTTCCACTGGAGATACAACTCACCACTATAACTGTTCCTCTGGAGATACAACTCACCACTATAACTGTTCCTCTGGAGATACAACTCACCACTATAACTGTTCCTCTTTAGATACAACTCACCACTATAACTGTTCCTCTAGAGATACAACTCACCACTATAACTGTTCCTCTGTCTGGAGATACAACTCACCACTATAACTGTTCCTCTGTCTGGGGATACAACTCACCACTATAACTGTTCCTCTGTCTGGAGATACAACTCACCACTATAACTGTTCCACTGGAGATACAACTCACCACTATAACTGTTCCTCTGGAGATATAACTCACCACTATAACTGTTCCTCTGTCTGGAGATACAACTCACCACTATAACTGTTCCACTGGAGATACAACTCACCACTATAACTGTTCCTCTGGAGATACAACTCACCACTATAACTGTTCTCTGGAGAGACAACTCACCACTATAACTGTTCCTCTGAAGATACAACTCACCACTATTACTGTTCCTCTGTCTGGAGATACAACTCACCACTATAACTGTTCCTCTGGAGATACAACTCACCACTATAACTGTTCCTCTGGAGATACAACTCACCACTATAACTGTTCCTCTGGAGATACAACTCACCACTATAACTGTTCCTCTGTCTGGAGATACAACTCACCACTATAACTGTTCCTCTGTCTGGAGATACAACTCACCACTATAACTGTTCCACTGGAGATACAACTCACCACTATAACTGTTCCTCTGGAGATACAACTCACCACTATAACTGTTCCTCTGGAGATACAACTCACCACTATAAATGTTCCTCTTTAGATACAACTCACCACTATAACTGTTCCTCTAGAGATACAACTCACCACTATAACTGTTCCTCTGTCTGGAGATACAACTCACCACTATAACTGTTCCTCTGTCTGGGGATACAACTCACCACTATAAATGTTCCTCTGTCTGGAGATACAACTCACCACTAGAACTGTTCCTCTGTCTGGAGATACAACTCACCACTATAACTGTTCCTCTGTCTGGGGATCAACTCACCACTATAACTGTTCCTCTGTCTGGAGATACAACTCACCACTATAACTGTTCCACTGGAGATACAACTCACCACTATAACTGTTCCTCTGGAGATATAACTCACCACTATAACTGTTCCTCTGTCTGGAGATACAACTCACCACTATAACTGTTCCACTGGAGATACAACTCACCACTATAACTGTTCCTCTGGAGATACAACTCACCACTATAACTGTTCTCTGGAGAGACAACTCACCACTATAACTGTTCCTCTGAAGATACAACTCACCACTATTACTGTTCCTCTGTCTGGAGATACAACTCACCACTATAACTGTTCCTCTGGAGATACAACTCACCACTATAACTGTTCCTCTGGAGATACAACTCACCACTATAACTGTTCCTCTGGAGATACAACTCACCACTATAACTGTTCCTCTGTCTGGAGATACAACTCACCACTATAACTGTTCCTCTGTCTGGAGATACAACTCACCACTATAACTGTTCCACTGGAGATACAACTCACCACTATAACTGTTCCTCTGGAGATACAACTCACCACTATAACTGTTCCTCTGGAGATACAACTCACCACTATAAATGTTCCTCTTTAGATACAACTCACCACTATAACTGTTCCTCTAGAGATACAACTCACCACTATAACTGTTCCTCTGTCTGGAGATACAACTCACCACTATAACTGTTCCTCTGTCTGGGGATACAACTCACCACTATAAATGTTCCTCTGTCTGGAGATACAACTCACCACTAGAACTGTTCCTCTGTCAGGAGATACAACTCACCACTATAACTGTTTCTCTGGAGATACAACTCACCACTACAACTGTTCCTCTGTCTGGAGATACAACTCACAACTATAACTGTTCCTCTGTCTGGAGATACAACTCACCACTATAACTGTTCCTCTGTCAGGAGATACAACTCACCACTAGAACTGTTCCTCTGTCTGGAGATACAACTCACCACTATAACTGTTCCACTGTCTGGAGATACAACTCACCACTATAACTGTTCCTCTGTAGAGACAACTCACCACTATAACTGTTCCTCTGGAGATACAACTCACCACTATTACTGTTCCTCTGTCTGGAGATACAACTCACCACTATAAATGTTCCTCTGTCTGGAGATACAACTCACCACTATAACTGTTCCTCGTTCAGGAGATACAACTCAACACTAGAACTGTTCCTCTGTCTGAAAATACAAATCAACACTATAACTGTTCCTCCGGAGATACAACTCACCACTATAACTGTTCCTCTGGAGATACAACTCACCACTATAACTGTTCCTCTGGAGAGACAACTCACCACTATAACTGTTCCTCTGGAGATACAACTCACCACTATTACTGTTCCTCTGTCTGGAGATACAACTCACCACTATAACTGTTCCTCTGGAGATACAACTCACCACTATAACTGTTCCTCTGGAGATACAACTCACCACTATAACTGTTCCTCTGGAGATACAACTCACCACTATAACTGTTCCTCTGTCTGGAGATACAACTCACCACTATAACTGTTCCTCTGTCTGGAGATACAACTCACCACTATAACTGTTCCACTGGAGATACAACTCACCACTATAACTGTTCCTCTGGAGATACAACTCACCACTATAACTGTTCCTCTGGAGATACAACTCACCACTATAACTGTTCCTCTTTAGATACAACTCACCACTATAACTGTTCCTCTAGAGATACAACTCACCACTATAACTGTTCCTCTGTCTGGAGATACAACTCACCACTATAAATGTTCCTCTGTCTGGAGATACAACTCACACTAGAACTGTTCCCCTGTCTGGAGATAGAACTCACCACGATAACTGTTCCTCTGGAGATACAACGCACAACTATAACTGTTCCTAAGGAGATACAACTCACCACTATAACTGTTCCTCTGGAGATACAACTCACCACTATAACTGTTCCTCTGTCTGGAGATACAACTCACCACTATAACTGTTCCTCTGTCTGGAGATACAACTCACCACTATAACTGTTCCTCTGTCAGGAGATACAACTCACCACTAGAACTGTTCCTCTGTCTGGAGATACAACTCACCACTATAACTGTTCCTCTGGAGATACAACTCACCACTATAACTGTTCCTCTGGAGAGACAACTCACCACTATAACTGTTCCTCTGGAGATACAACTCCCCACTATTACTGTTCCTCTGTCTGGAGATACAACTCACAACTATAACTGTTCCTAAGGAGATACAACTCACCACTATAAATTTTCCTCTGGAGATACAACTCACCACTATAACTGTTCCTCTGGAGATACAACTCACCACTTCAACTGTTTCTCTGTCTGGAGATACAACTCACCGCTATAACTGTCCCTCTGTCTGGAGATACAACTCACCACTATAACTGTTCCTCTGTCAGGAGAAACAACTCAACACTAGAACTGTTCCTCTGTCTGGAGATACAAATCACCACTATAACTTTTCCTCTGGAGAGACAACTCACCACTATAACTGTTCCTCTGGAGATACAACTCACCACTATTACTGTTCCTCTGTCCGGAGATACAACTCACCACTATAACTGTTCCTCTGGAGATAGAACTCACCACTATAACTGTGCCTCTGGAGATACAACTCACCACTATAACTGTTCCTCTGGAGATACAACTCACCACTATAACTGTTCCTCTGGAGATATAACTCACCACTATAACTGTTCCTCTGGAGATACAACTCACCACTATAACTGTTCCTCTGTCTGGAGATACAACTCACCACTATAACTGTTCCTCTGTCTGGAGATACAACTCACCACTATAACTTCTCCACTGGAGATACAACTCACCACTATAACTGTTCCTCTGCAGATACAACTCACCACTATAACTGTTCCTCGTTCAGGAGATACAACTCACCACTAGAACTGTTCCTCTGTCTGGAGATACAACTCAACACTATAACTGTTCCTCCGGAGATACAACTCACCACTATAACTGTTCCTCTGGAGATACAACTCACCACTATAACTGTTCCTCTGGAGATACAACTCACCACTATAACTGTTCCTCTGGAGATACAACTCACCACTATAACTGTTCCTCTGTCTGGAGATACAACTCACCACTATAACTGTTCCTCTGGAGATACAACTCACCACTACAACTGTTCCTCTGGAGATACAACTCACCACTATAACTGTTCCTCTGGAGATACAACTCACCACTAAAATTGTTCATCTGTCTGGAGATACAACTCACCACTATAACAGTTCCACTGTCTGGAGATACAACTCACCACTATAACTGTTCCTCTGTCGAGATACAACTCACCACTATAACTGTTCCTCTGTCTGAGATACAACTCACCACTATAACTGTTCCTCTGGAGATACAACTCACCACTATAACTGTTCCTCTTGAGATACAACTCACCACTATAACTGTTCCTCTAGAGATACAACTCACCACTATAACTGTTCCTCTGTCTGGAGATACAACTCACCACTATAAATGTTCCTCTGTCTGGAGATACAACTCACCACTAGAACTGTTCCCCTGTCTGGAGATAGAACTCACCACGATAACTGTTCCTCTGGAGATACAACGCACAACTATAACTGTTCCTAAGGAGATACAACTCACCACTATAACTGTTCCTCTGGAGATACAACTCACCACTATAACTGTTCCTCTGTCTGGAGATACAACTCACCACTATAACTGTTCCTCTGGAGATACAACTCACCACTATAACTGTTCCTCTGGAGATACAACTCACCACTATAACTGTTCCTCTTTAGATACAACTCACCACTATAACTGTTCCTCTAGAGATACAACTCACCACTATAACTGTTCCTCTGTCTGGAGATATACTCACCACTATAACTGTTCCTCTGTCTGGGGATACAACTCACCACTATAACTGTTCCTCTGTCTGGAGATACAACTCACCACTATAACTGTTCCACTGGAGATACAACTCACCACTATAACTGTTCCTCTGGAGATATAACTCACCACTATAACTGTTCCTCTGTCTGGAGATACAACTCACCACTATAACTGTTCCACTGGAGATACAACTCACCACTATAACTGTTCCTCTGGAGATACAACTCACCACTATAACTGTTCTCTGGAGAGACAACTCACCACTATAACTGTTCCTCTGGAGATACAACTCACCACTATTACTGTTCCTCTGTCTGGAGATACAACTCACCACTATAACTGTTCCTCTGGAGATACAACTCACCACTATAACTGTTCCTCTGGAGATACAACTCACCACTATAACTGTTCCTCTGGAGATACAACTCACCACTATAACTGTTCCTCTGGAGATACAACTCACCACTATAAATGTTCCTCTTTAGATACAACTCACCACTATAACTGTTCCTCTAGAGATACAACTCACCACTATAACTGTTCCTCTGTCTGGAGATACAACTCACCACTATAACTGTTCCTCTGTCTGGGGATACAACTCACCACTATAAATGTTCCTCTGTCTGGAGATACAACTCACCACTAGAACTGTTCCTCTGTCAGGAGATACAACTCACCACTATAACTGTTTCTCTGGAGATACAACTCACCACTACAACTGTTCCTCTGTCTGGAGATACAACTCACAACTATAACTGTTCCTCTGTCTGGAGATACAACTCACCACTATAACTGTTCCTCTGTCAGGAGATACAACTCACCACTAGAACTGTTCCTCTGTCTGGAGATACAACTCACCACTATAACTGTTCCTCTGGAGATACAACTCACCACTATAACTGTTCCTCTGGAGATACAACTCACCACTATAACTGTTCCTCTGGAGATACAACTCACCACTATAACTGTTCCTCTGGAGATACAACTCACCACTATAAATGTTCCTCTTTAGATACAACTCACCACTATAACTGTTCCTCTAGAGATACAACTCACCACTATAACTGTTCCTCTGTCTGGAGATACAACTCACCACTATAACTGTTCCTCTGTCTGGGGATACAACTCACCACTATAAATGTTCCTCTGTCTGGAGATACAACTCACCACTAGAACTGTTCCTCTGTCAGGAGATACAACTCACCACTATAACTGTTTCTCTGGAGATACAACTCACCACTACAACTGTTCCTCTGTCTGGAGATACAACTCACAACTATAACTGTTCCTCTGTCTGGAGATACAACTCACCACTATAACTGTTCCTCTGTCAGGAGATACAACTCACCACTAGAACTGTTCCTCTGTCTGGAGATACAACTCACCACTATAACTGTTCCACTGTCTGGAGATACAACTCACCACTATAACTGTTCCTCTGGAGAGACAACTCACCACTATAACTGTTCCTCTGGAGATACAACTCACCACTATTACTGTTCCTTTGTCTGGAGATACAACTCACCACTATAACTGTTCCTCTGTCTGGAGATACAACTCACCACTATAACTGTTCCTCGTTCAGGAGATACAACTCAACACTAGAACTGTTCCTCTGTCTGAAAATACAAATCAACACTATAACTGTTCCTCCGGAGATACAACTCACCACTATAACTGTTCCTCTGGAGATACAACTCACCACTATAACTGTTCCTCTGGAGAGACAACTCACCACTATAACTGTTCCTCTGGAGATACAACTCACCACTATTACTGTTCCTCTGTCTGGAGATACAACTCACCACTATAACTGTTCCTCTGGAGATACAACTCACCACTATAACTGTTCCTCTGGAGATACAACTCACCACTATAACTGTTCCTCTGGAGATACAACTCACCACTATAACTGTTCCTCTGTCTGGAGATACAACTCACCACTATAACTGTTCCTCTGTCTGGAGATACAACTCACCACTATAACTGTTCCACTGGAGATACAACTCACCACTATAACTGTTCCTCTGGAGATACAACTCACCACTATAACTGTTCCTCTGGAGATACAACTCACCACTATAACTGTTCCTCTTTAGATACAACTCACCACTATAACTGTTCCTCTAGAGATACAACTCACCACTATAACTGTTCCTCTGTCTGGAGATACAACTCACCACTATAAATGTTCCTCTGTCTGGAGATACAACTCACACTAGAACTGTTCCCCTGTCTGGAGATAGAACTCACCACGATAACTGTTCCTCTGGAGATACAACGCACAACTATAACTGTTCCTAAGGAGATACAACTCACCACTATAACTGTTCCTCTGGAGATACAACTCACCACTATAACTGTTCCTCTGTCTGGAGATACAACTCACCACTATAACTGTTCCTCTGTCTGGAGATACAACTCACCACTATAACTGTTCCTCTGTCAGGAGATACAACTCACCACTAGAACTGTTCCTCTGTCTGGAGATACAACTCACCACTATAACTGTTCCTCTGGAGATACAACTCACCACTATAACTGTTCCTCTGGAGAGACAACTCACCACTATAACTGTTCCTCTGGAGATACAACTCACCACTATTACTGTTCCTCTGTCTGGACATACAACTCACAACTATAACTGTTCCTAAGGAGATACAACTCACCACTATAAATTTTCCTCTGGAGATATAACTCACCACTATAACTGTTCCTCTGTAGATACAACTCACCACTTCAACTGTTTCTCTGTCTGGAGATACAACTCACCGCTATAACTGTCCCTCTGTCTGGAGATACAACTCACCACTATAACTGTTCCTCTGTCAGGAGAAACAACTCAACACTAGAACTGTTCCTCTGTCTGGAGATACAAATCACCACTATAACTGTTCCTCTGGAGAGACAACTCACCACTATAACTGTTCCTCTGGAGATACAACTCACCACTATTACTGTTCCTCTGTCCGGAGATACAACTCACCACTATAACTGTTCCTCTGGAGATAGAACTCACCACTATAACTGTGCCTCTGGAGATACAACTCACCACTATAACTGTTCCTCTGGAGATACAACTCACCACTATAACTGTTCCTCTGGAGATATAACTCACCACTATAACTGTTCCTCTGGAGATACAACTCACCACTATAACTGTTCCTCTGTCTGGAGATACAACTCACCACTATAACTGTTCCTCTGTCTGGAGATACAACTCACCACTATAACTTCTCCACTGGAGATACAACTCACCACTATAACTGTTCCTCTGCAGATACAACTCACCACTATAACTGTTCCTCGTTCAGGAGATACAACTCAACACTAGAACTGTTCCTCTGTCTGGAGATACAAATCAACACTATAACTGTTCCTCCGGAGATACAACTCACCACTATAACTGTTCCTCTGGAGATACAACTCACCACTATAACTGTTCTCTGGAGAGACAACTCACCACTATAAATGTTCCTCTGGAGATACAACTCACCACTATTACTGTTCCTCTGTCTGGAGATACAACTCACCACTATAACTGTTCCTCTGGAGATACAACTCACCACTATAACTGTTCCTCTGGAGATACAACTCACCACTATAACTGTTCCTCTGGAGATACAACTCACCACTATAACTGTTCCTCTGTCTGGAGATACAACTCACCACTATAACTGTTCCTCTGTCTGGAGATACAACTCACCACTATAACTGTTCCACTGGAGATACAACTCACCACTATAACTGTTCCTCTGGAGATACAACTCACCACTATAACTGTTCCTCTGGAGATACAACTCACCACTATAACTGTTCCTCTTTAGATACAACTCACCACTATAACTGTTCCTCTAGAGATATAACTCACCACTATAACTGTTCCTCTGTCTGGAGATACAACTCACCACTATAAATGTTCCTCTGTCTGGAGATACAACTCACACTAGAACTGTTCCCCTGTCTGGAGATAGAACTCACCACGATAACTGTTCCTCTGGAGATACAACGCACAACTATAACTGTTCCTAAGGAGATACAACTCACCACTATAACTGTTCCTCTGGAGATACAACTCACCACTATAACTGTTCCTCTGTCTGGAGATACAACTCACCACTATAACTGTTCCTCTGTCTGGAGATACAACTCACCACTATAACTGTTCCTCTGTCAGGAGATACAACTCACCACTAGAACTGTTCCTCTGTCTGGAGATACAACTCACCACTATAACTGTTCCTCTGGAGATACAACTCACCACTATAACTGTTCCTCTGGAGAGACAACTCACCACTATAACTGTTCCTCTGGAGATACAACTCACCACTATTACTGTTCCTCTGTCTGGAGATACAACTCACAACTATAACTGTTCCTAAGGAGATACAACTCACCACTATAAATTTTCCTCTGGAGATACAACTCACCACTATAACTGTTCCTCTGGAGATACAACTCACCACTTCAACTGTTTCTCTGTCTGGAGATACAACTCACCGCTATAACTGTCCCTCTGTCTGGAGATACAACTCACCACTATAAATGTTCCTAAGGAGATTCTACTCACCACTATAACTGTTCCCTGGAGATACAACTCACCACTTTAACTGTTCCTCTGACTGGAGATACAACTCACCGCTATAACTGTTCCTCTGTCTGGAGATACAACTCACCACTATAACTGTTCCTCTGTCTGGAGATACAACTCACCACTATAACTGTTCCACTGTCTGGAGATACAACTCACCACTATAACTGTTCCTCTGGAGAGACAACTCACCACTATAACTGTTCCTCTGGAGATACAACTCACCACTATAACTGTTCCTCTTTAGATACAACTCACCACTATAACTGTTCCTCTAGAGATATAACTCACCACTATAACTGTTCCTCTGTCTGGAGATACAACTCACCACTATAAATGTTCCTCTGTCTGGAGATACAACTCACACTAGAACTGTTCCCCTGTCTGGAGATAGAACTCACCACGATAACTGTTCCTCTGGAGATACAACGCACAACTATAACTGTTCCTAAGGAGATACAACTCACCACTATAACTGTTCCTCTGGAGATACAACTCACCACTATAACTGTTCCTCTGTCTGGAGATACAACTCACCACTATAACTGTTCCTCTGTCTGGAGATACAACTCACCACTATATCTGTTCCTCTGTCAGGAGATACAACTCACCACTAGAACTGTTCCTCTGTCTGGAGATACAACTCACCACTATAACTGTTCCTCTGGAGATACAACTCACCACTATAACTGTTCCTCTGGAGAGACAACTCACCACTATAACTGTTCCTCTGGAGATACAACTCACCACTATTACTGTTCCTCTGTCTGGAGATACAACTCACAACTATAACTGTTCCTAAGGAGATACAACTCACCACTATAAATTTTCCTCTGGAGATACAACTCACCACTATAACTGTTCCTCTGGAGATACAACTCACCACTTCAACTGTTTCTCTGTCTGGAGATACAACTCACCGCTATAACTGTCCCTCTGTCTGGAGATACAACTCACCACTATAACTGTTCCTCTGTCAGGAGAAACAACTCAACACTAGAACTGTTCCTCTGTCTGGAGATACAAATCACCACTATAACTGTTCCTCTGGAGAGACAACTCACCACTATAACTGTTCCTCTGGAGATACCACATTCCACTATTACTGTTCCTCTGTCCGGAGATACAACTCACCACTATAACTGTTCCTCTGGAGATAGAACTCACCACTATAACTGTGCCTCTGGAGATACAACTCACCACTATAACTGTTCCTCTGGAGATACAACTCACCACTATAACTGTTCCTCTGGAGATATAACTCACCACTATAACTGTTCCTCTGGAGATACAACTCACCACTATAACTGTTCCTCTGTCTGGAGATACAACTCACCACTATAACTGTTCCTCTGTCTGGAGATACAACTCACCACTATAACTTCTCCACTGGAGATACAACTCACCACTATAACTGTTCCTCTGCAGATACAACTCACCACTATAACTGTTCCTCTGGAGATACAACTCACCACTATAACTGTTCCTCTGTCTGGAGATACAACTCACAACTATAACTGTTCCTCTGTCTGGAGATACATCTCACCACTATAACTGTTCCTCTGTCAGGAGATACAACTCACCACTATAACTGTTCCTCTGTCTGGAGATACAACTCACCACTATAACTGTTCCTCTGGAGATACAACTCACCACTATAACTGTTCCTCTGGAGAGACAACTCCCCACTATAACTGTTCCTCTGGAGATACAACTCACCACTATTACTTTTCCTCTGTCTGGAGATACAACTCACAACTATAAATGTTCCTAAGGAGATTCTACTCACCACTATAACTGTTCCCTGGAGATACAACTCACCACTTTAACTGTTCCTCTGACTGGAGATACAACTCACCGCTATAACTGTTCCTCTGTCTGGAGATACAACTCACCACTATAACTGTTCCTCTGTCTGGAGATACAACTCACCACTATAACTGTTCCACTGTCTGGAGATACAACTCACCACTATAACTGTTCCTCTGGAGAGACAACTCACCACTATAACTGTTCCTCTGGAGATACAACTCACCACTATTACTGTTCCTCTGTCTAGAGATACAACTCACCACTATAACTGTTCCTCTGTCTGGAGATACAACTCACCACTATAACTGTTCCTCGTTCAGGAGATACAACTCAACACTAGAACTGTTCCTCTGTCTGGAGATACAAATCAACACTATAACTGTTCCTCCGGAGATACAACTCACCACTATAACTGTTCCTCTGGAGATACAACTCACCACTATAACTGTTCCTCTGGAGAGACAACTCACCACTATAACTGTTCCTCTGGAGATACAACTCACCACTATTACTGTTCCTCTGTCTGGAGATACAACTCACCACTATAACTGTTCCTCTGTCTGGAGATACAACTCACCACTATAACTGTTCCTCTGGAGATACAACTCACCACTATAACTGTTCCTCTGGAGATACAACTCACCACTATAACTGTTCCTCTGGAGATACAACTCACCACTATATCTGTTCCTCTGTCTGGAGATACAACTCACCACTATAACTGTTCCACTGGAGATACAACTCACCACTATAACTGTTCCTCTGGAGATACAACTCACCACTATAACTGTTCCTCTGGAGATACAACTCACCACTAAAGCTGTTCCTCTTTAGATACAACTCACCACTATAACTGTTCCTCTAGAGATACAACTCACCACTATAAATGTTCCTCTGTCTGGAGATACAACTCACACTAGAACTGTTCCCCTGTCTGGAGATAGGACTCACCACGATAACTGTTCCTCTGGAGATACAACGCACAACTATAACTGTTCCTAAGGAGATACAACTCACCACTATAACTGTTCCTCTGGAGATACAACTCACCACTATAACTGTTCCTCTGGAGATACAACTCACCACTATAACTGTTCCTCTGTCAGGAGATACAACTCAACACTAGAACTGTTCCTCTGTCTGGAGATACAAATCACCACTATAACTGTTCCTCTGGAGATACAACTCACCACTATAACTGTTCCTCTGGAGATACAACTCACCACTATAACTGTTCCTCTTTAGATACAACTCACCACTATAACTGTTCCTCTAGAGATACAACTCACCACTATAACTGTTCCTCTGTCTGGAGATACAACTCAACACTATAAATGTTCCTCTGTCTGGAGATACAACTCACACTAGAACTGTTCCCCTGTCTGGAGATAGGACTCACCACGATAACTGTTCCTCTGGAGATACAACGCACAACTATAACTGTTCCTAAGGAGATACAACTCACCACTATAACTGTTCCTCTGGAGATACAACTCACCACTATAACTGTTCCTCTGGAGATACAACTCACCACTTCAACTGTTCCTCTGTCTGGAGATACAACTCACCGCTATAACTGTTCCTCTGTCTGGAGATACAACTCACCACTATAACTGTTCCTCTGTCAGGAGATACAACTCAACACTAGAACTGTTCCTCTGTCTGGAGATACAAATCACCACTATAACTGTTCCTCTGGAGATACAACTCACCACTATAACTGTTCCTCTGGAGAGACAACTCACCACTATAACTGTTCCTCTGGAGATACAACTCACCACTATTACTGTTCCTCTGTCTGGAGATACAACTCACCACTATAACTGTTCCTCTGGAGATACAACTCACCACTATAACTGTTCCTCTGGAGATACAACTCAACACTATAACTGTTCCTCTGGAGATATAACTCACCACTATAACTGTTCCTCTGGAGATACAACTCACCACTATAACTGTTCCTCTGGAGAGACAACTCACCACTATAACTGTTCCTCTGGAGATACAACTCACCACTATAACTGTTCCTCTGGAGATACAACTCACCACTTCAACTGTTTCTCTGTCTGGAGATACAACTCACCGCTATAACTGTCCCTCTGTCTGGAGATACAACTCACCACTATAACTTCTCCACTGGAGATACAACTCACCACTATAACTGTTCCTCTGCAGATACAACTCACCACTATAACTGTTCCTCTGGAGATACAACTCACCACTATTACTGTTCCTCTGTCTGGAGATACAACTCACCACTATAACTGTTCCTCTGGAGATACAACTCACCACTATAACTGTTCCTCTGGAGATACAACTCACCACTATAACTGTTCCTCTGGAGATACAACTCACCACTATAACTGTTCCTCTGTCTGGAGATACAACTCACCTCTATAACTGTTCCTCTGTCTGGAGATACAACTCACCACTATAACTGTTCCTCTGGAGATACAACTCACCACTACAACTGTTCCTCTGGAGATACAACTCACCACTATAACTGTTCCTCTGGAGATACAACTCACCACTATAACTGTTCCTCTGGAGATATAACTCACCACTATAACTGTTCTTCTGGAGATACAACTCACCACTATAACTGTTCCTCTGTCTGGAGATACAACTCACCACTATAACTGTTCCTCTGTCTGGAGATACAACTCACCACTATAACTGTTCCACTGGAGATACAACTCACCACTATAACTGTTCCTCTGGAGATACAACTCACCACTATAACTGTTCCTCTGGACATACAACTCACCACTATAACTGTTCCTCTTTAGATACAACTCACCACTATAACTGTTCCTCTAGAGATACAACTCACCACTATAACTGTTCCTCTGTCTGGAGATACAACTCACCACTATAACTGTTCCTCTGTCTGGGGATACAACTCACCACTATAACTGTTCCTCTGTCTGGAGATACAACTCACCACTATAACTGTTCCACTGGAGATACAACTCACCACTATAACTGTTCCTCTGGAGATATAACTCACCACTATAACTGTTCCTCTGTCTGGAGATACAACTCACCACTATAACTGTTCCACTGGAGATACAACTCACCACTATAACTGTTCCTCTGGAGATACAACTCACCACTATAACTGTTCTCTGGAGAGACAACTCACCACTATAACTGTTCCTCTGAAGATACAACTCACCACTATTACTGTTCCTCTGTCTGGAGATACAACTCACCACTATAACTGTTCCTCTGGAGATACAACTCACCACTATAACTGTTCCTCTGGAGATACAACTCACCACTATAACTGTTCCTCTGGAGATACAACTCACCACTATAACTGTTCCTCTGTCTGGAGATACAACTCACCACTATAACTGTTCCTCTGTCTGGAGATACAACTCACCACTATAACTGTTCCACTGGAGATACAACTCACCACTATAACTGTTCCTCTGGAGATACAACTCACCACTATAACTGTTCCTCTGGAGATACAACTCACCACTATAAATGTTCCTCTTTAGATACAACTCACCACTATAACTGTTCCTCTAGAGATACAACTCACCACTATAACTGTTCCTCTGTCTGGAGATACAACTCACCACTATAACTGTTCCTCTGTCTGGGGATACAACTCACCACTATAAATGTTCCTCTGTCTGGAGATACAACTCACCACTAGAACTGTTCCTCTGTCTGGAGATACAACTCACCACTATAACTGTTCCTCTGTCTGGGGATACAACTCACCACTATAACTGTTCCTCTGTCTGGAGATACAACTCACCACTATAACTGTTCCACTGGAGATACAACTCACCACTATAACTGTTCCTCTGGAGATATAACTCACCACTATAACTGTTCCTCTGTCTGGAGATACAACTCACCACTATAACTGTTCCACTGGAGATACAACTCACCACTATAACTGTTCCTCTGGAGATACAACTCACCACTATAACTGTTCTCTGGAGAGACAACTCACCACTATAACTGTTCCTCTGAAGATACAACTCACCACTATTACTGTTCCTCTGTCTGGAGATACAACTCACCACTATAACTGTTCCTCTGGAGATACAACTCACCACTATAACTGTTCCTCTGGAGATACAACTCACCACTATAACTGTTCCTCTGGAGATACAACTCACCACTATAACTGTTCCTCTGTCTGGAGATACAACTCACCACTATAACTGTTCCTCTGTCTGGAGATACAACTCACCACTATAACTGTTCCACTGGAGATACAACTCACCACTATAACTGTTCCTCTGGAGATACAACTCACCACTATAACTGTTCCTCTGGAGATACAACTCACCACTATAAATGTTCCTCTTTAGATACAACTCACCACTATAACTGTTCCTCTAGAGATACAACTCACCACTATAACTGTTCCTCTGTCTGGAGATACAACTCACCACTATAACTGTTCCTCTGTCTGGGGATACAACTCACCACTATAAATGTTCCTCTGTCTGGAGATACAACTCACCACTAGAACTGTTCCTCTGTCAGGAGATACAACTCACCACTATAACTGTTTCTCTGGAGATACAACTCACCACTACAACTGTTCCTCTGTCTGGAGATACAACTCACAACTATAACTGTTCCTCTGTCTGGAGATACAACTCACCACTATAACTGTTCCTCTGTCAGGAGATACAACTCACCACTAGAACTGTTCCTCTGTCTGGAGATACAACTCACCACTATAACTGTTCCACTGTCTGGAGATACAACTCACCACTATAACTGTTCCTCTGTAGAGACAACTCACCACTATAACTGTTCCTCTGGAGATACAACTCACCACTATTACTGTTCCTTTGTCTGGAGATACAACTCACCACTATAAATGTTCCTCTGTCTGGAGATACAACTCACCACTATAACTGTTCCTCGTTCAGGAGATACAACTCAACACTAGAACTGTTCCTCTGTCTGAAAATACAAATCAACACTATAACTGTTCCTCCGGAGATACAACTCACCACTATAACTGTTCCTCTGGAGATACAACTCACCACTATAACTGTTCTCTGGAGAGACAACTCACCACTATAACTGTTCCTCTGGAGATACAACTCACCACTATTACTGTTCCTCTGTCTGGAGATACAACTCACCACTATAACTGTTCCTCTGGAGATACAACTCACCACTATAACTGTTCCTCTGGAGATACAACTCACCACTATAACTGTTCCTCTGGAGATACAACTCACCACTATAACTGTTCCTCTGTCTGGAGATACAACTCACCACTATAACTGTTCCTCTGTCTGGAGATACAACTCACCACTATAACTGTTCCACTGGAGATACAACTCACCACTATAACTGTTCCTCTGGAGATACAACTCACCACTATAACTGTTCCTCTGGAGATACAACTCACCACTATAACTGTTCCTCTTTAGATACAACTCACCACTATAACTGTTCCTCTAGAGATACAACTCACCACTATAACTGTTCCTCTGTCTGGAGATACAACTCACCACTATAAATGTTCCTCTGTCTGGAGATACAACTCACACTAGAACTGTTCCCCTGTCTGGAGATAGAACTCACCACGATAACTGTTCCTCTGGAGATACAACGCACAACTATAACTGTTCCTAAGGAGATACAACTCACCACTATAACTGTTCCTCTGGAGATACAACTCACCACTATAACTGTTCCTCTGTCTGGAGATACAACTCACCACTATAACTGTTCCTCTGTCTGGAGATACAACTCACCACTATAACTGTTCCTCTGTCAGGAGATACAACTCACCACTAGAACTGTTCCTCTGTCTGGAGATACAACTCACCACTATAACTGTTCCTCTGGAGATACAACTCACCACTATAACTGTTCCTCTGGAGAGACAACTCACCACTATAACTGTTCCTCTGGAGATACAACTCCCCACTATTACTGTTCCTCTGTCTGGAGATACAACTCACAACTATAACTGTTCCTAAGGAGATACAACTCACCACTATAAATTTTCCTCTGGAGATACAACTCACCACTATAACTGTTCCTCTGGAGATACAACTCACCACTTCAACTGTTTCTCTGTCTGGAGATACAACTCACCGCTATAACTGTCCCTCTGTCTGGAGATACAACTCACCACTATAACTGTTCCTCTGTCAGGAGAAACAACTCAACACTAGAACTGTTCCTCTGTCTGGAGATACAAATCACCACTATAACTTTTCCTCTGGAGAGACAACTCACCACTATAACTGTTCCTCTGGAGATACAACTCACCACTATTACTGTTCCTCTGTCCGGAGATACAACTCACCACTATAACTGTTCCTCTGGAGATAGAACTCACCACTATAACTGTGCCTCTGGAGATACAACTCACCACTATAACTGTTCCTCTGGAGATACAACTCACCACTATAACTGTTCCTCTGGAGATATAACTCACCACTATAACTGTTCCTCTGGAGATACAACTCACCACTATAACTGTTCCTCTGTCTGGAGATACAACTCACCACTATAACTGTTCCTCTGTCTGGAGATACAACTCACCACTATAACTTCTCCACTGGAGATACAACTCACCACTATAACTGTTCCTCTGCAGATACAACTCACCACTATAACTGTTCCTCGTTCAGGAGATACAACTCAACACTAGAACTGTTCCTCTGTCTGGAGATACAAATCAACACTATAACTGTTCCTCCGGAGATACAACTCACCACTATAACTGTTCCTCTGGAGATACAACTCACCACTATAACTGTTCTCTGGAGAGACAACTCACCACTATAACTGTTCCTCTGGAGATACAACTCACCACTATTACTGTTCCTCTGTCTGGAGATACAACTCACCACTATAACTGTTCCTCTGGAGATACAACTCACCACTATAACTGTTCCTCTGGAGATACAACTCACCACTATAACTGTTCCTCTGGAGATACAACTCACCACTATAACTGTTCCTCTGTCTGGAGATACAACTCACCACTATAACTGTTCCTCTGTCTGGAGATACAACTCACCACTATAACTGTTCCACTGGAGATACAACTCACCACTATAACTGTTCCTCTGGAGATACAACTCACCACTATAACTGTTCCTCTGGAGATACAACTCACCACTATAACTGTTCCTCTTTAGATACAACTCACCACTATAACTGTTCCTCTAGAGATACAACTCACCACTATAACTGTTCCTCTGTCTGGAGATACAACTCACCACTATAAATGTTCCTCTGTCTGGAGATACAACTCACACTAGAACTGTTCCCCTGTCTGGAGATAGAACTCACCACGATAACTGTTCCTCTGGAGATACAACGCACAACTATAACTGTTCCTAAGGAGATACAACTCACCACTATAACTGTTCCTCTGGAGATACAACTCACCACTATAACTGTTCCTCTGTCTGGAGATACAACTCACCACTATAACTGTTCCTCTGTCTGGAGATACAACTCACCACTATAACTGTTCCTCTGTCAGGAGATACAACTCACCACTAGAACTGTTCCTCTGTCTGGAGATACAACTCACCACTATAACTGTTCCTCTGGAGATACAACTCACCACTATAACTGTTCCTCTGGAGAGACAACTCACCACTATAACTGTTCCTCTGGAGATACAACTCACCACTATTACTGTTCCTCTGTCTGGAGATACAACTCACAACTATAACTGTTCCTAAGGAGATACAACTCACCACTATAAATTTTCCTCTGGAGATACAACTCACCACTATAACTGTTCCTCTGGAGATACAACTCACCACTTCAACTGTTTCTCTGTCTGGAGATACAACTCACCGCTATAACTGTCCCTCTGTCTGGAGATACAACTCACCACTATAACTGTTCCTCTGTCAGGAGAAACAACTCAACACTAGAACTGTTCCTCTGTCTGGAGATACAAATCACCACTATAACTGTTCCTCTGGAGAGACAACTCACCACTATAACTGTTCCTCTGGAGATACAACTCACCACTATTACTGTTCCTCTGTCCGGAGATACAACTCACCACTATAACTGTTCCTCTGGAGATAGAACTCACCACTATAACTGTGCCTCTGGAGATACAACTCACCACTATAACTGTTCCTCTGGAGATACAACTCACCACTATAACTGTTCCTCTGGAGATATAACTCACCACTATAACTGTTCCTCTGGAGATACAACTCACCACTATAACTGTTCCTCTGTCTGGAGATACAACTCACCACTATAACTGTTCCTCTGTCTGGAGATACAACTCACCACTATAACTTCTCCACTGGAGATACAACTCACCACTATAACTGTTCCTCTGCAGATACAACTCACCACTATAACTGTTCCTCTGGAGATACAACTCACCACTATAACTGTTCCTCTGTCTGGAGATACAACTCACCACTATAACTGTTCCTCTGTCTGGAGATACATCTCACCACTATAACTGTTCCTCTGTCAGGAGATACAACTCACCACTATAACTGTTCCTCTGTCTGGAGATACAACTCACCACTATAACTGTTCCTCTGGAGATACAACTCACCACTATAACTGTTCCTCTGGAGAGACAACTCCCCACTATAACTGTTCCTCTGGAGATACAACTCACCACTATTACTTTTCCTCTGTCTGGAGATACAACTCACAACTATAAATGTTCCTAAGGAGATTCTACTCACCACTATAACTGTTCCCTGGAGATACAACTCACCACTTTAACTGTTCCTCTGACTGGAGATACAACTCACCGCTATAACTGTTCCTCTGTCTGGAGATACAACTCACCACTATAACTGTTCCTCTGTCTGGAGATACAACTCACCACTATAACTGTTCCACTGTCTGGAGATACAACTCACCACTATAACTGTTCCTCTGGAGAGACAACTCACCACTATAACTGTTCCTCTGGAGATACAACTCACCACTATTACTGTTCCTCTGTCTAGAGATACAACTCACCACTATAACTGTTCCTCTGTCTGGAGATACAACTCACCACTATAACTGTTCCTCGTTCAGGAGATACAACTCAACACTAGAACTGTTCCTCTGTCTGGAGATACAAATCAACACTATAACTGTTCCTCCGGAGATACAACTCACCACTATAACTGTTCCTCTGGAGATACAACTCACCACTATAACTGTTCCTCTGGAGAGACAACTCACCACTATAACTGTTCCTCTGGAGATACAACTCACCACTATTACTGTTCCTCTGTCTGGAGATACAACTCACCACTATAACTGTTCCTCTGTCTGGAGATACAACTCACCACTATAACTGTTCCTCTGGAGATACAACTCACCACTATAACTGTTCCTCTGGAGATACAACTCACCACTATAACTGTTCCTCTGGAGATACAACTCACCACTATATCTGTTCCTCTGTCTGGAGATACAACTCACCACTATAACTGTTCCACTGGAGATACAACTCACCACTATAACTGTTCCTCTGGAGATACAACTCACCACTATAACTGTTCCTCTGGAGATACAACTCACCACTAAAGCTGTTCCTCTTTAGATACAACTCACCACTATAACTGTTCCTCTAGAGATACAACTCACCACTATAAATGTTCCTCTGTCTGGAGATACAACTCACACTAGAACTGTTCCCCTGTCTGGAGATAGGACTCACCACGATAACTGTTCCTCTGGAGATACAACGCACAACTATAACTGTTCCTAAGGAGATACAACTCACCACTATAACTGTTCCTCTGGAGATACAACTCACCACTATAACTGTTCCTCTGGAGATACAACTCACCACTTCAACTGTTCCTCTGTCTGGAGATACAACTCACCGCTATAACTGTTCCTCTGTCTGGACATACAACTCACCACTATAACTGTTCCTCTGTCAGGAGATACAACTCAACACTAGAACTGTTCCTCTGTCTGGAGATACAAATCACCACTATAACTGTTCCTCTGGAGATACAACTCACCACTATAACTGTTCCTCTGGAGATACAACTCACCACTATAACTGTTCCTCTTTAGATACAACTCACCACTATAACTGTTCCTCTAGAGATACAACTCACCACTATAACTGTTCCTCTGTCTGGAGATACAACTCAACACTATAACTGTTCCTCTGGAGATACAACTCACCACTATAACTGTTCCTCTGGAGATACAACTCAACACTATAACTGTTCCTCTGGAGATATAACTCACCACTATAACTGTTCCTCTGGAGATACAACTCACCACTATAACTGTTCCTCTGGAGAGACAACTCACCACTATAACTGTTCCTCTGGAGATACAACTCACCACTATAACTGTTCCTCTGGAGATACAACTCACCACTTCAACTGTTTCTCTGTCTGGAGATACAACTCACCGCTATAACTGTCCCTCTGTCTGGAGATACAACTCACCACTATAACTGTTCCTCTGTCAGGAGAAACAACTCAACACTAGAACTGTTTCTCTGTCTGGAGATACAAATCACCACTATAACTGTTCCTCTGGAGAGACAACTCACCACTATAACTGTTCCTCTGGAGATACAACTCACCACTATTACTGTTCCTCTGTCCGGAGATACAACTCACCACTATAACTGTTCCTCTGGAGATAGAACTCACCACTATAACTGTGCCTCTGGAGATACAACTCACCACTATAACTGTTCCTCTGGAGATACAACTCACCACTATAACTGTTCCTCTGGAGATATAACTCACCACTATAACTGTTCCTCTGGAGATACAACTCACCACTATAACTGTTCCTATGTCTGGAGATACAACTCACCACTATAACTGTTCCTCTGTCTGGAGATACAACTCACCACTATAACTTCTCCACTGGAGATACAACTCACCACTATAACTGTTCCTCTGCAGATACAACTCACCACTATAACTGTTCCTCTGGAGATACAACTCACCACTATAACTGTTCCTCTGTCTGGAGATACAACTCACAACTATAACTGTTCCTCTGTCTGGAGATACATCTCACCACTATAACTGTTCCTCTGTCAGGAGATACAACTCACCACTATAACTGTTCCTCTGTCTGGAGATACAACTCACCACTATAACTGTTCCTCTGGAGATACAACTCACCACTATAACTGTTCCTCTGGAGAGACAACTCCCCACTATAACTGTTCCTCTGGAGATACAACTCACCACTATTACTTTTCCTCTGTCTGGAGATACAACTCACAACTATAAATGTTCCTAAGGAGATTCTACTCACCACTATAACTGTTCCTCTGGAGATACAACTCACCACTTTAACTGTTCCTCTGACTGGAGATACAACTCACCACTATAAATGTTCCTCTGTCTGGAGATACAACTCACACTAGAACTGTTCCCCTGTCTGGAGATAGGACTCACCACGATAACTGTTCCTCTGGAGATACAACGCACAACTATAACTGTTCCTAAGGAGATACAACTCACCACTATAACTGTTCCTCTGGAGATACAACTCACCACTATAACTGTTCCTCTGGAGATACAACTCACCACTTCAACTGTTCCTCTGTCTGGAGATACAACTCACCGCTATAACTGTTCCTCTGTCTGGAGATACAACTCACCACTATAACTGTTCCTCTGTCAGGAGATACAACTCAACACTAGAACTGTTCCTCTGTCTGGAGATACAAATCACCACTATAACTGTTCCTCTGGAGATACAACTCACCACTATAACTGTTCCTCTGGAGAGACAACTCACCACTATAACTGTTCCTCTGGAGATACAACTCACCACTATTACTGTTCCTCTGTCTGGAGATACAACTCACCACTATAACTGTTCCTCTGGAGATACAACTCACCACTATAACTGTTCCTCTGGAGATAAAACTCAACACTATAACTGTTCCTCTGGAGATATAACTCACCACTATAACTGTTCCTCTGGAGATACAACTCACCACTATAACTGTTCCTCTGGAGAGACAACTCACCACTATAACTGTTCCTCTGGAGATACAACTCACCACTATAACTGTTCCTCTGGAGATACAACTCACCACTTCAACTGTTTCTCTGTCTGGAGATACAACTCACCGCTATAACTGTCCCTCTGTCTGGAGATACAACTCACCACTATAACTGTTCCTCTGGAGATACTAACTCACCACTATAACTGTTCCTCTGGAGAGACAACTCACCACTATAACTGTTCCTCTGGAGATACAACTCACCACTATTACTGTTCCTCTGTCTGGAGATACAACTCACCACTATAACTGTTCCTCTGTCTGGAGATACAACTCACCACTATAACTGTTCCTCTGGAGATACAACTCACCACTATAACTGTTCCTCTGGAGATACAACTCACCACTATAACTGTTCCTCTGGAGATACAACTCACCACTATAACTGTTCCTCTGTCTGGAGATACAACTCACCACTATAACTGTTCCTCTGTCTGGAGATACAACTCACCACTATAACTGTTCCACTGGAGATACAACTCACCACTATAACTGTTCCTCTGGAGATACAACTCACCACTATAACTGTTCCTCTGGAGATACAACTCACCACTAAAGCTGTTCCTCTTTAGATACAACTCACCACTATAACTGTTCCTCTAGAGATACAACTCACCACTATAACTGTTCCTCTGTCTGGAGATACAACTCACCACTATAAATGTTCCTCTGTCTGGAGATACAACTCACACTAGAACTGTTCCCCTGTCTGGAGATAGGACTCACCACGATAACTGTTCCTCTGGAGATACAACGCACAACTATAACTGTTCCTAAGGAGATACAACTCACCACTATAACTGTTCCTCTGGAGATACAACTCACCACTATAACTGTTCCTCTGGAGATACAACTCACCACTTCAACTGTTCCTCTGTCTGGAGATACAACTCACCGCTATAACTGTTCCTCTGTCTGGAGATACAACTCACCACTATAACTGTTCCTCTGTCAGGAGATACAACTCAACACTAGAACTGTTCCTCTGTCTGGAGATACAAATCACCACTATAACTGTTCCTCTGGAGATACAACTCACCACTATAACTGTTCCTCTGGAGATACAACTCACCACTATAACTGTTCCTCTTTAGATACAACTCACCACTATAACTGTTCCTCTAGATATACAACTCACCACTATAACTGTTCCTCTGTCTGGAGATACAACTCACCACTATAAATGTTCCTCTGTTTCGAGATACAACTCACACTAGAACTGTTCCCCTGTCTGGAGATAGGACTCACCACGATAACTGTTCCTCTGGAGATACAACGCACAACTATAACTGTTCCTAAGGAGATACAACTCACCACTATAACTGTTCCTCTGGAGATACAACTCACCACTATAACTGTTCCTCTGGAGATACAACTCACCACTTCAACTGTTCCTCTGTCTGGAGATACAACTCACCGCTATAACTGTTCCTCTGTCTGGAGATACAACTCACCACTATAACTGTTCCTCTGTCAGGAGATACAACTCAACACTAGAACTGTTCCTCTGTCTGGAGATACAAATCACCACTATAACTGTTCCTCTGGAGATACAACTCACCACTATAACTGTTCCTCTGGAGATACAACTCACCACTATAACTGTTCCTCTGGAGAGACAACTCACCACTATAACTGTTCCTCTGGAGATACAACTCACCACTATTACTGTTCCTCTGTCTGGAGATACAACTCACCACTATAACTGTTCCTCTGTCTGGAGATACAACTAACCACTATAACTGTTCCTCTGGAGATACAACTCACCACTATAACTGTTCCTCTGGAGATACAACTCACCACTATAACTGTTCCTCTGGAGATACAACTCACCACTATATCTGTTCCTCTGTCTGGAGATACAACTCACCACTATAACTGTTCCACTGGAGATACAACTCACCACTATAACTGTTCCTCTGGAGATACAACTCACCACTATAACTGTTCCTCTGGAGATACAACTCACCACTAAAGCTGTTCCTCTTTAGATACAACTCACCACTATAACTGTTCCTCTAGAGATACAACTCACCACTATAAATGTTCCTCTGTCTGGAGATACAACTCACACTAGAACTGTTCCCCTGTCTGGAGATAGGACTCACCACGATAACTGTTCCTCTGGAGATACAACGCACAACTATAACTGTTCCTAAGGAGATACAACTCACCACTATAACTGTTCCTCTGGAGATACAACTCACCACTATAACTGTTCCTCTGGAGATACAACTCACCACTTCAACTGTTCCTCTGTCTGGAGATACAACTCACCGCTATAACTGTTCCTCTGTCTGGACATACAACTCACCACTATAACTGTTCCTCTGTCAGGAGATACAACTCAACACTAGAACTGTTCCTCTGTCTGGAGATACAAATCACCACTATAACTGTTCCTCTGGAGATACAACTCACCACTATAACTGTTCCTCTGGAGATACAACTCACCACTATAACTGTTCCTCTTTAGATACAACTCACCACTATAACTGTTCCTCTAGAGATACAACTCACCACTATAACTGTTCCTCTGTCTGGAGATACAACTCAACACTATAACTGTTCCTCTGGAGATACAACTCACCACTATAACTGTTCCTCTGGAGATACAACTCACCACTATAACTGTTCCTCTGGAGATACAACTCACCACTATAACTGTTCCTCTGGAGATACAACTCACCACTATAACTGTTCCTCTGTCTGGAGATACAACTCACCACTATAACTGTTCCTCTGTCTGGAGATACAACTCACCACTATAACTGTTCCACTGGAGATACAACTCACCACTATAACTGTTCCTCTGGAGATACAACTCACCACTATAACTGTTCCTCTGGAGATACAACTCACCACTAAAGCTGTTCCTCTTTAGATACAACTCACCACTATAACTGTTCCTCTAGAGATACAACTCACCACTATAACTGTTCCTCTGTCTGGAGATACAACTCACCACTATAAATGTTCCTCTGTCTGGAGATACAACTCACACTAGAACTGTTCCCCTGTCTGGAGATAGGACTCACCACGATAACTGTTCCTCTGGAGATACAACGCACAACTATAACTGTTCCTAAGGAGATACAACTCACCACTATAACTGTTCCTCTGGAGATACAACTCACCACTATAACTGTTCCTCTGGAGATACAACTCACCACTTCAACTGTTCCTCTGTCTGGAGATACAACTCACCGCTATAACTGTTCCTCTGTCTGGAGATACAACTCACCACTATAACTGTTCCTCTGTCAGGAGATACAACTCAACACTAGAACTGTTCCTCTGTCTGGAGATACAAATCACCACTATAACTGTTCCTCTGGAGATACAACTCACCACTATAACTGTTCCTCTGGAGATACAACTCACCACTATAACTGTTCCTCTTTAGATACAACTCACCACTATAACTGTTCCTCTAGATATACAACTCACCACTATAACTGTTCCTCTGTCTGGAGATACAACTCACCACTATAAATGTTCCTCTGTTTCGAGATACAACTCACACTAGAACTGTTCCCCTGTCTGGAGATAGGACTCACCACGATAACTGTTCCTCTGGAGATACAACGCACAACTATAACTGTTCCTAAGGAGATACAACTCACCACTATAACTGTTCCTCTGGAGATACAACTCACCACTATAACTGTTCCTCTGGAGATACAACTCACCACTTCAACTGTTCCTCTGTCTGGAGATACAACTCACCGCTATAACTGTTCCTCTGTCTGGAGATACAACTCACCACTATAACTGTTCCTCTGTCAGGAGATACAACTCAACACTAGAACTGTTCCTCTGTCTGGAGATACAAATCACCACTATAACTGTTCCTCTGGAGATACAACTCACCACTATAACTGTTCCTCTGGAGATACAACTCACCACTATAACTGTTCCTCTGGAGAGACAACTCACCACTATAACTGTTCCTCTGGAGATACAACTCACCACTATTACTGTTCCTCTGTCTGGAGATACAACTCACCACTATAACTGTTCCTCTGTCTGGAGATACAACTCAACCACTATAACTGTTCCTCTGGAGATACAACTCACCACTATAACTGTTCCTCTGGAGATACAACTCACCACTATAACTGTTCCTCTGGAGATACAACTCACCACTATATCTGTTCCTCTGTCTGGAGATACAACTCACCACTATAACTGTTCCACTGGAGATACAACTCACCACTATAACTGTTCCTCTGGAGATACAACTCACCACTATAACTGTTCCTCTGGAGATACAACTCACCACTAAAGCTGTTCCTCTTTAGATACAACTCACCACTATAACTGTTCCTCTAGAGATACAACTCACCACTATAAATGTTCCTCTGTCTGGAGATACAACTCACACTAGAACTGTTCCCCTGTCTGGAGATAGGACTCACCACGATAACTGTTCCTCTGGAGATACAACGCACAACTATAACTGTTCCTAAGGAGATACAACTCACCACTATAACTGTTCCTCTGGAGATACAACTCACCACTATAACTGTTCCTCTGGAGATACAACTCACCACTTCAACTGTTCCTCTGTCTGGAGATACAACTCACCGCTATAACTGTTCCTCTGTCTGGACATACAACTCACCACTATAACTGTTCCTCTGTCAGGAGATACAACTCAACACTAGAACTGTTCCTCTGTCTGGAGATACAAATCACCACTATAACTGTTCCTCTGGAGATACAACTCACCACTATAACTGTTCCTCTGGAGATACAACTCACCACTATAACTGTTCCTCTTTAGATACAACTCACCACTATAACTGTTCCTCTAGAGATACAACTCACCACTATAACTGTTCCTCTGTCTGGAGATACAACTCAACACTATAACTGTTCCTCTGGAGATACAACTCACCACTATAACTGTTCCTCTGGAGATACAACTCAACACTATAACTGTTCCTCTGGAGATATAACTCACCACTATAACTGTTCCTCTGGAGATACAACTCACCACTATAACTGTTCCTCTGGAGAGACAACTCACCACTATAACTGTTCCTCTGGAGATACAACTCACCACTATAACTGTTCCTCTGGAGATACAACTCACCACTTCAACTGTTTCTCTGTCTGGAGATACAACTCACCGCTATAACTGTCCCTCTGTCTGGAGATACAACTCACCACTATAACTGTTCCTCTGTCAGGAGAAACAACTCAACACTAGAACTGTTTCTCTGTCTGGAGATACAAATCACCACTATAACTGTTCCTCTGGAGAGACAACTCACCACTATAACTGTTCCTCTGGAGATACAACTCACCACTATTACTGTTCCTCTGTCCGGAGATACAACTCACCACTATAACTGTTCCTCTGGAGATAGAACTCACCACTATAACTGTGCCTCTGGAGATACAACTCACCACTATAACTGTTCCTCTGGAGATACAACTCACCACTATAACTGTTCCTCTGGAGATATAACTCACCACTATAACTGTTCCTCTGGAGATACAACTCACCACTATAACTGTTCCTATGTCTGGAGATACAACTCACCACTATAACTGTTCCTCTGTCTGGAGATACAACTCACCACTATAACTTCTCCACTGGAGATACAACTCACCACTATAACTGTTCCTCTGCAGATACAACTCACCACTATAACTGTTCCTCTGGAGATACAACTCACCACTATAACTGTTCCTCTGTCTGGAGATACAACTCACAACTATAACTGTTCCTCTGTCTGGAGATACATCTCACCACTATAACTGTTCCTCTGTCAGGAGATACAACTCACCACTATAACTGTTCCTCTGTCTGGAGATACAACTCACCACTATAACTGTTCCTCTGGAGATACAACTCACCACTATAACTGTTCCTCTGGAGAGACAACTCCCCACTATAACTGTTCCTCTGGAGATACAACTCACCACTATTACTTTTCCTCTGTCTGGAGATACAACTCACAACTATAAATGTTCCTAAGGAGATTCTACTCACCACTATAACTGTTCCTCTGGAGATACAACTCACCACTTTAACTGTTCCTCTGACTGGAGATACAACTCACCACTATAAATGTTCCTCTGTCTGGAGATACAACTCACACTAGAACTGTTCCCCTGTCTGGAGATAGGACTCACCACGATAACTGTTCCTCTGGAGATACAACGCACAACTATAACTGTTCCTAAGGAGATACAACTCACCACTATAACTGTTCCTCTGGAGATACAACTCACCACTATAACTGTTCCTCTGGAGATACAACTCACCACTTCAACTGTTCCTCTGTCTGGAGATACAACTCACCGCTATAACTGTTCCTCTGTCTGGAGATACAACTCACCACTATAACTGTTCCTCTGTCAGGAGATACAACTCAACACTAGAACTGTTCCTCTGTCTGGAGATACAAATCACCACTATAACTGTTCCTCTGGAGATACAACTCACCACTATAACTGTTCCTCTGGAGAGACAACTCACCACTATAACTGTTCCTCTGGAGATACAACTCACCACTATTACTGTTCCTCTGTCTGGAGATACAACTCACCACTATAACTGTTCCTCTGGAGATACAACTCACCACTATAACTGTTCCTCTGGAGATAAAACTCAACACTATAACTGTTCCTCTGGAGATATAACTCACCACTATAACTGTTCCTCTGGAGATACAACTCACCACTATAACTGTTCCTCTGGAGAGACAACTCACCACTATAACTGTTCCTCTGGAGATACAACTCACCACTATAACTGTTCCTCTGGAGATACAACTCACCACTTCAACTGTTTCTCTGTCTGGAGATACAACTCACCGCTATAACTGTCCCTCTGTCTGGAGATACAACTCACCACTATAACTGTTCCTCTGGAGATACTAACTCACCACTATAACTGTTCCTCTGGAGAGACAACTCACCACTATAACTGTTCCTCTGGAGATACAACTCACCACTATTACTGTTCCTCTGTCTGGAGATACAACTCACCACTATAACTGTTCCTCTGTCTGGAGATACAACTCACCACTATAACTGTTCCTCTGGAGATACAACTCACCACTATAACTGTTCCTCTGGAGATACAACTCACCACTATAACTGTTCCTCTGGAGATACAACTCACCACTATAACTGTTCCTCTGTCTGGAGATACAACTCACCACTATAACTGTTCCTCTGTCTGGAGATACAACTCACCACTATAACTGTTCCACTGGAGATACAACTCACCACTATAACTGTTCCTCTGGAGATACAACTCACCACTATAACTGTTCCTCTGGAGATACAACTCACCACTAAAGCTGTTCCTCTTTAGATACAACTCACCACTATAACTGTTCCTCTAGAGATACAACTCACCACTATAACTGTTCCTCTGTCTGGAGATACAACTCACCACTATAAATGTTCCTCTGTCTGGAGATACAACTCACACTAGAACTGTTCCCCTGTCTGGAGATAGGACTCACCACGATAACTGTTCCTCTGGAGATACAACGCACAACTATAACTGTTCCTAAGGAGATACAACTCACCACTATAACTGTTCCTCTGGAGATACAACTCACCACTATAACTGTTCCTCTGGAGATACAACTCACCACTTCAACTGTTCCTCTGTCTGGAGATACAACTCACCGCTATAACTGTTCCTCTGTCTGGAGATACAACTCACCACTATAACTGTTCCTCTGTCAGGAGATACAACTCAACACTAGAACTGTTCCTCTGTCTGGAGATACAAATCACCACTATAACTGTTCCTCTGGAGATACAACTCACCACTATAACTGTTCCTCTGGAGATACAACTCACCACTATAACTGTTCCTCTTTAGATACAACTCACCACTATAACTGTTCCTCTAGATATACAACTCACCACTATAACTGTTCCTCTGTCTGGAGATACAACTCACCACTATAAATGTTCCTCTGTTTCGAGATACAACTCACACTAGAACTGTTCCCCTGTCTGGAGATAGGACTCACCACGATAACTGTTCCTCTGGAGATACAACGCACAACTATAACTGTTCCTAAGGAGATACAACTCACCACTATAACTGTTCCTCTGGAGATACAACTCACCACTATAACTGTTCCTCTGGAGATACAACTCACCACTTCAACTGTTCCTCTGTCTGGAGATACAACTCACCGCTATAACTGTTCCTCTGTCTGGAGATACAACTCACCACTATAACTGTTCCTCTGTCAGGAGATACAACTCAACACTAGAACTGTTCCTCTGTCTGGAGATACAAATCACCACTATAACTGTTCCTCTGGAGATACAACTCACCACTATAACTGTTCCTCTGGAGAGACAACTCACCACTATAACTGTTCCTCTGGAGATACAACTCACCACTATTACTGTTCCTCTGTCTGGAGATACAACTCACCACTATAACTGTTCCTCTGGAGATACAACTCACCACTATAACTGTTCCTCTGGAGATACAACTCAACACTATAACTGTTCCTCTGGAGATATAACTCACCACTATAACTGTTCCTCTGGAGATACAACTCACCACTATAACTGTTCCTCTGGAGAGACAACTCACCACTATAACTTTTCCTCTGGAGATACAACTCACCACTATAACTGTTCCTCTGGAGATACAACTCACCACTTCAACTGTTCCTCTGTCTGGAGATACAACTCACCGCTATAACTATTCCTCTGTCTGGAGATACAACTCACCACTATAACTGTTCCTCTGTCAGGAGATACAACTCAACACTAGAACTGTTCCTCTGTCTGGAGATACAAATCACCACTATAACTGTTCCTCTGGAGATACAACTCACCACTATAACTGTTCCTCTGGAGATACAACTCACCACTATAACTGTTCCTCTGGAGAGACAACTCACCACTATTACTGTTCCTCTGTCTGGAGATACAACTCACCACTATAACTGTTCCTCTGGAGATACAACTCATCACTATAACTGTTCCTCTGGAGATACAACTCACCACTATAACTGTTCCTCTGTCTGGAGATACAACTCACCACTATTACTGTTCCTCTGTCTGGAGATACAACTCACCACTATAACTGTTCCTCTGTCTGGAGATACAACTCACCACTATAACTGTTCCTCTGTCTGGAGATACAACTCACCACTATAACTGTTCCTCTGTCAGGAGATACAACTCAACACTAGAACTGTTCCTCTGTCTGGAGATACAAATCACCACTATAACTGTTCCTCCGGAGATACAACTCACCACTATAACTGTTCCTCTGGAGATACAACTCACCACTATAACTGTTCCTCTGGAGAGACAACTCACCACTATAACTGTTCCTCTGGAGATACAACTCACCACTATTACTGTTCCTCTGTCTGGAGATACAACTCACCACTATAACTGTTCCTCTGGAGATACAACTCACCACTATAACTGTTCCTCTGGAGATACAACTCAACACTATAACTGTTCCTCTGGAGATATAACTCACCACTATAACTGTTCCTCTGGAGATACAACTCACCACTATAACTGTTCCTCTGGAGAGACAACTCACCACTATAACTGTTCCTCTGGAGATACAACTCACCACTATAACTGTTCCTCTGGAGATACAACTCACCACTTCAACTGTTCCTCTGTCTGGAGATACAACTCACCGCTATAACTATTCCTCTGTCTGGAGATACAACTCACCACTATAACTGTTCCTCTGTCAGGAGATACAACTCAACACTAGAACTGTTCCTCTGTCTGGAGATACAAATCACCACTATAACTGTTCCTCTGGAGATACAACTCACCACTATAACTGTTCCTCTGGAGATACAACTCACCACTATAACTGTTCCTCTGGAGAGACAACTCACCACTATTACTGTTCCTCTGTCTGGAGATACAACTCACCACTATAACTGTTCCTCTGGAGATACAACTCATCACTATAACTGTTCCTCTGGAGATACAACTCACCACTATAACTGTTCCTCTGTCTGGAGATACAACTCACCACTATTACTGTTCCTCTGTCTGGAGATACAACTCACCACTATAACTGTTCCTCTGTCTGGAGATACAACTCACCACTATAACTGTTCCTCTGTCTGGAGATACAACTCACCACTATAACTGTTCCTCTGTCAGGAGATACAACTCAACACTAGAACTGTTCCTCTGTCTGGAGATACAAATCACCACTATAACTGTTCCTCCGGAGATACAACTCACCACTATAACTGTTCCTCTGGAGATACAACTCACCACTATAACTGTTCCTCTGGAGAGACAACTCACCACTATAACTGTTCCTCTGGAGATACAACTCACCACTATTACTGTTCCTCTGTCTGGAGATACAACTCACCACTATAACTGTTCCTCTGGAGATACAACTCACCACTATAACTGTTCCTCTGGAGATACAACTCACCACTATAACTGTTCCTCTGGAGATACAACTCACCACTATAACTGTTCCTCTGGAGATATAACTCACCACTATAACTTTTCCTCTGGAGATACATCTCACCACTATAACTGTTCCTCTGTCTGGAGATACAACTCACCACTATAACTGTTCCTCTGGAGATACAACTCACCACTATAACTGTTCCTCTTTAGATACAACTCACCACTATAACTGTTCCTCTAGAGATACAACTCACCACTATAACTGTTCCTCTGTCTGGAGATACAACTCACCACTATAAATGTTCCTCTGTTTCGAGATACAACTCACACTAGAACTGTTCCCCTGTCTGGAGATAGGACTCACCACGATAACTGTTCCTCTGGAGATACAACGCACAACTATAACTGTTCCTAAGGAGATACAACTCACCACTATAACTGTTCCTCTGGAGATACAACTCACCACTATAACTGTTCCTCTGGAGATACAACTCACCACTTCAACTGTTCCTCTGTCTGGAGATGCAACTCACCGCTATAACTGTTCCTCTGTCTGGAGATACAACTCACCACTATAACTGTTCCTCTGTCAGGAGATACAACTCAACACTAGAACTGTTCCTCTGTCCTGAGATACAAATCACCACTATAACTGTTCCTCTGGAGATACAACTCACCACTATAACTGTTCCTCTGGAGAGACAACTCACCACTATAACTGTTCCTCTGGAGATACAACTCACCACTATTACTGTTCCTCTGTCTGGAGATACAACTCACCACTATAACTGTTCCTTTGGAGATACAACTCACCACTATAACTGTTCCTCTGGAGATACAACTCAACACTATAACTGTTCCTCTGGAGATATAACTCACCACTATAACTGTTCCTCTGGAGATACAACTCACCACTATAACTGTTCCTCTGGAGAGACAACTCACCACTATAACTGTTCCTCTGGAGATACAACTCACCACTATAACTGTTCCTCTGGAGATACAACTCACCACTTCAACTGTTCCTCTGTCTGGAGATACAACTCACCGCTATAACTATTCCTCTGTCTGGAGATACAACTCACCACTATAACTGTTCCTCTGTCAGGAGATACAACTCAACACTAGAACTGTTCCTCTGTCTGGAGATACAAATCACCACTATAACTGTTCCTCTGGAGATACAACTCACCACTATAACTGTTCCTCTGGAGATACAACTCACCACTATAACTGTTCCTCTGGAGAGACAACTCACCACTATTACTGTTCCTCTGTCTGGAGATACAACTCACCACTATAACTGTTCCTCTGGAGATACAACTCATCACTATAACTGTTCCTCTGGAGATACAACTCACCACTATAACTGTTCCTCTGTCTGGAGATACAACTCACCACTATTACTGTTCCTCTGTCTGGAGATACAACTCACCACTATAACTGTTCCTCTGTCTGGAGATACAACTCACCGCTATAACTATTCCTCTGTCTGGAGATACAACTCACCACTATAACTGTTCCTCTGTCAGGAGATACAACTCAACACTAGAACTGTTCCTCTGTCTGGAGATACAACTCACCACTTTAACTGTTCCTCTGCAGATACAACTCACCACTATAACTGTTCCTCTGGAGATACAACTCACCACTATAACTGTTCCTCTGTCTGGAGATACAACTCACCACGATTACTGTTCCTCTGTCTGGAGATACAACTCACCACTATAACTGTTCCTCTGTCTGGAGATACAACTCACCACTATAACTGTTCCTCTGTCTGGAGATACAACTCACCACTATAACTGTTCCTCTGGAGATACAACTCAACACTATAACTGTTCCTCTGGAGATATAACTCACCACTATAACTGTTCCTCTGGAGATACAACTCAACACTATAACTGTTCCTCTGGAGATATAACTCACCACTATAACTGTTCCTCTGGAGATACAACTCACCACTATAACTGTTCCTCTGGAGAGACAACTCACCACTATAACTGTTCCTCTGGAGATACAACTCACCACTATAACTGTTCCTCTGGAGATACAACTCACCACTTCAACTGTTTCTCTGTCTGGAGATACAACTCACCGCTATAACTGTCCCTCTGTCTGGAGATACAACTCACCACTATAACTGTTCCTCTGTCAGGAGAAACAACTCAACACTAGAACTGTTCCTCTGTCTGGAGATACAAATCACCACTATAACTGTTCCTCTGGAGAGACAACTCACCACTATAACTGTTCCTCTGGAGATACAACTCACCACTATTACTGTTCCTCTGTCCGGAGATACAACTCACCACTATAACTGTTCCTCTGGAGATAGAACTCACCACTATAACTGTGCCTCTGGAGATACAACTCACCACTATAACTGTTCCTCTGGAGATACAACTCACCACTATAACTGTTCCTCTGGAGATATAACTCACCACTATAACTGTTCCTCTGGAGATACAACTCACCACTATAACTGTTCCTATGTCTGGAGATACAACTCACCACTATAACTGTTCCTCTGTCTGGAGATACAACTCACCACTATAACTTCTCCACTGGAGATACAACTCACCACTATAACTGTTCCTCTGCAGATACAACTCACCACTATAACTGTTCCTCTGGAGATACAACTCACCACTATAACTGTTCCTCTGTCTGGAGATACAACTCACAACTATAACTGTTCCTCTGTCTGGAGATACATCTCACCACTATAACTGTTCCTCTGTCAGGAGATACAACTCACCACTATAACTGTTCCTCTGTCTGGAGATACAACTCACCACTATAACTGTTCCTCTGGAGATACAACTCACCACTATAACTGTTCCTCTGGAGAGACAACTCCCCACTATAACTGTTCCTCTGGAGATACAACTCACCACTATTACTTTTCCTCTGTCTGGAGATACAACTCACAACTATAAATGTTCCTAAGGAGATTCTACTCACCACTATAACTGTTCCTCTGGAGATACAACTCACCACTTTAACTGTTCCTCTGACTGGAGATACAACTCACCGCTATAACTGTTCCTCTGTCTGGAGATACAACTCACCACTATAACTGTTCCTCTGTCTGGAGATACAACTCACCACTATAACTGTTCCACTGTCTGGAGATACAACTCACCACTATAACTGTTCCTCTGGAGAGACAACTCACCACTATAACTGTTCCTCTGGAGATACAACTCACCACTATTACTGTTCCTCTGTCTAGAGATACAACTCACCACTATAACTGTTCCTCTGTCTGGAGATACAACTCACCACTATAACTGTTCCTCGTTCAGGAGATACAACTCAACACTAGAACTGTTCCTCTGTCTGGAGATACAAATCAACACTATAACTGTTCCTCCGGAGATACAACTCACCACTATAACTGTTCCTCTGGAGATACAACTCACCACTATATCTGTTCCTCTGGAGAGACAACTCACCACTATAACTGTTCCTCTGGAGATACAACTCACCACTATTACTGTTCCTCTGTCTGGAGATACAACTCACCACTATAACTGTTCCTCTGTCTGGAGATACAACTCACCACTATAACTGTTCCTCTGGAGATACAACTCACCACTATAACTGTTCCTCTGGAGATACAACTCACCACTATAACTGTTCCTCTGGAGATACAACTCACCACTATAACTGTTCCTCTGTCTGGAGATACAACTCACCACTATAACTGTTCCTCTGTCTGGAGATACAACTCACCACTATAACTGTTCCACTGGAGATACAACTCACCACTATAACTGTTCCTCTGGAGATACAACTCACCACTATAACTGTTCCTCTGGAGATACAACTCACAACTAAAGCTGTTCCTCTTTAGATACAACTCACCACTATAACTGTTCCTCTAGAGATACAACTCACCACTATAACTGTTCCTCTGTCTGGAGATACAACTCACCACTATAAATGTTCCTCTGTCTGGAGATACAACTCACACTAGAACTGTTCCCCTGTCTGGAGATAGGACTCACCACGATAACTGTTCCTCTGGAGATACAACGCACAACTATAACTGTTCCTAAGGAGATACAACTCACCACTATAACTGTTCCTCTGGAGATACAACTCACCACTATAACTGTTCCTCTGGAGATACAACTCACCACTTCAACTGTTCCTCTGTCTGGAGATACAACTCACCGCTATAACTGTTCCTCTGTCTGGAGATACAACTCACCACTATAACTGTTCCTCTGTCAGGAGATACAACTCAACACTAGAACTGTTCCTCTGTCTGGAGATACAAATCACCACTATAACTGTTCCTCTGGAGATACAACTCACCACTATAACTGTTCCTCTGGAGATACAACTCACCACTATAACTGTTCCTCTAGAGATACAACTCACCACTATAACTGTTCCTCTGTCTGGAGATACAACACACCACTATAAATGTTCCTCTGTCTGGAGATACAACTCACACTAGAACTGTTCCCCTGTCTGGAGATAGGACTCACCACGATAACTGTTCCTCTGGAGATACAACGCACAACTATAACTGTTCCTAAGGAGATACAACTCACCACTATAACTGTTCCTCTGGAGATACAACTCACCACTATAACTGTTCCTCTGGAGATACAACTCACCACTTCAACTGTTCCTCTGTCTGGAGATACAACTCACCGCTATAACTGTTCCTCTGTCTGGAGATACAACTCACCACTATAACTGTTCCTCTGTCAGGAGATACAACTCAACACTAGAACTGTTCCTCTGTCTGGAGATACAAATCACCACTATAACTGTTCCTCTGGAGATACAACTCACCACTATAACTGTTCCTCTGGAGAGACAACTCACCACTATAACTGTTCCTCTGGAGATACAACTCACCACTATTACTGTTCCTCTGTCTGGAGATACAACTCACCACTATAACTGTTCCTCTGGAGATACAACTCACCACTATAACTGTTCCTCTGGAGATACAACTCAACACTATAACTGTTCCTCTGGAGATATAACTCACCACTATAACTGTTCCTCTGGAGATACAACTCACCACTATAACTGTTCCTCTGGAGATACAACTCAACACTATAACTGTTCCTCTGGAGATATAACTCACCACTATAACTGTTCCTCTGGAGATACAACTCACCACTATTACTTTTCCTCTGTCTGGAGATACAACTCACAACTATAAATGTTCCTAAGGAGATTCTACTCACCACTATAACTGTTCCTCTGGAGATACAACTCACCACTTTAACTGTTCCTCTGACTGGAGATACAACTCACCGCTATAACTGTTCCTCTGTCTGGAGATACAACTCACCACTATAACTGTTCCTCTGTCTGGAGATACAACTCACCACTATAACTGTTCCACTGTCTGGAGATACAACTCACCACTATAACTGTTCCTCTGGAGAGACAACTCACCACTATAACTGTTCCTCTGGAGATACAACTCACCACTATTACTGTTCCTCTGTCTAGAGATACAACTCACCACTATAACTGTTCCTCTGTCTGGAGATACAACTCACCACTATAACTGTTCCTCGTTCAGGAGATACAACTCAACACTAGAACTGTTCCTCTGTCTGGAGATACAAATCAACACTATAACTGTTCCTCCGGAGATACAACTCACCACTATAACTGTTCCTCTGGAGATACAACTCACCACTATATCTGTTCCTCTGGAGAGACAACTCACCACTATAACTGTTCCTCTGGAGATACAACTCACCACTATTACTGTTCCTCTGTCTGGAGATACAACTCACCACTATAACTGTTCCTCTGTCTGGAGATACAACTCACCACTATAACTGTTCCTCTGGAGATACAACTCACCACTATAACTGTTCCTCTGGAGATACAACTCACCACTATAACTGTTCCTCTGGAGATACAACTCACCACTATAACTGTTCCTCTGTCTGGAGATACAACTCACCACTATAACTGTTCCTCTGTCTGGAGATACAACTCACCACTATAACTGTTCCACTGGAGATACAACTCACCACTATAACTGTTCCTCTGGAGATACAACTCACCACTATAACTGTTCCTCTGGAGATACAACTCACCACTAAAGCTGTTCCTCTTTAGATACAACTCACCACTATAACTGTTCCTCTAGAGATACAACTCACCACTATAACTGTTCCTCTGTCTGGAGATACAACTCACCACTATAAATGTTCCTCTGTCTGGAGATACAACTCACACTAGAACTGTTCCCCTGTCTGGAGATAGGACTCACCACGATAACTGTTCCTCTGGAGATACAACGCACAACTATAACTGTTCCTAAGGAGATACAACTCACCACTATAACTGTTCCTCTGGAGATACAACTCACCACTATAACTGTTCCTCTGGAGATACAACTCACCACTTCAACTGTTCCTCTGTCTGGAGATACAACTCACCGCTATAACTGTTCCTCTGTCTGGAGATACAACTCACCACTATAACTGTTCCTCTGTCAGGAGATACAACTCAACACTAGAACTGTTCCTCTGTCTGGAGATACAAATCACCACTATAACTGTTCCTCTGGAGATACAACTCACCACTATAACTGTTCCTCTGGAGATACAACTCACCACTATAACTGTTCCTCTAGAGATACAACTCACCACTATAACTGTTCCTCTGTCTGGAGATACAACACACCACTATAAATGTTCCTCTGTCTGGAGATACAACTCACACTAGAACTGTTCCCCTGTCTGGAGATAGGACTCACCACGATAACTGTTCCTCTGGAGATACAACGCACAACTATAACTGTTCCTAAGGAGATACAACTCACCACTATAACTGTTCCTCTGGAGATACAACTCACCACTATAACTGTTCCTCTGGAGATACAACTCACCACTTCAACTGTTCCTCTGTCTGGAGATACAACTCACCGCTATAACTGTTCCTCTGTCTGGAGATACAACTCACCACTATAACTGTTCCTCTGTCAGGAGATACAACTCAACACTAGAACTGTTCCTCTGTCTGGAGATACAAATCACCACTATAACTGTTCCTCTGGAGATACAACTCACCACTATAACTGTTCCTCTGGAGAGACAACTCACCACTATAACTGTTCCTCTGGAGATACAACTCACCACTATTACTGTTCCTCTGTCTGGAGATACAACTCACCACTATAACTGTTCCTCTGGAGATACAACTCACCACTATAACTGTTCCTCTGGAGATACAACTCAACACTATAACTGTTCCTCTGGAGATATAACTCACCACTATAACTGTTCCTCTGGAGATACAACTCACCACTATAACTGTTCCTCTGGAGATACAACTCACCACTATAACTGTTCCTCTGGAGATACAACTCACCACTATAACTGTTCCTCTGTGAGATACAACTCACCACTATAACTGTTCCTCTGTCGGAGATACAACTCACCGCTATAACTGTTCCTCTGTCTGGAGATACAACTCACCACTATAACTGTTCCTCTGTCTGGAGATACAACTCACCACTATAACTGTTCCTCTGTCTGGAGATACAACTCACCACTATAACTGTTCCTCTGGAGATACAACGCACAACTATAACTGTTCCTAAGGAGATACAACTCACCACTATAACTGTTCCTCTGGAGATACAACTCACCACTATAACTGTTCCTCTGGAGATACAACTCACCACTTCAACTGTTCCTCTGTCTGGAGATACAACTCACCGCTATAACTGTTCCTCTGTCTGGAGATACAACTCACCACTATAACTGTTCCTCTGTCAGGAGATACAACTCAACACTAGAACTGTTCCTCTGTCTGGAGATACAAATCACCACTATAACTGTTCCTCTGGAGATACAACTCACCACTATAACTGTTTCTCTGGAGAGACAACTCACCACTATAACTGTTCCTCTGGAGATACAACTCACCACTATTACTGTTCCTCTGTCTGGAGATACAACTCACCACTATAACTGTTCCTCTGGAGATACAACTCACCACTATAACTGTTCCTCTGGAGATACAACTCAACACTATAACTGTTCCTCTGGAGATATAACTCACCACTATAACTGTTCCTCTGGAGATACAACTCACCACTATAACTGTTCCTCTGGAGAGACAACTCACCACTATAACTGTTCCTCTGGAGATACAACTCACCACTATAACTGTTCCTCTGGAGATACAACTCACCACTTCAACTGTTCCTCTGTCTGGAGATACAACTCACCGCTATAACTATTCCTCTGTCTGGAGATACAACTCACCACTATAACTGTTCCTCTGGAGATACAACTCACCACTAAAGCTGTTCCTCTTTAGATACAACTCACCACTATAACTGTTCCTCTAGAGATACAACTCACCACTATAACTGTTCCTCTGTCTGGAGATACAACTCACCACTATAAATGTTCCTCTGTCTGGAGATACAACTCACACTAGAACTGTTCCCCTGTCTGGAGATAGGACTCACCACGATAACTGTTCCTCTGGAGATACAACGCACAACTATAACTGTTCCTAAGGAGATACAACTCACCACTATAACTGTTCCTCTGGAGATACAACTCACCACTATAACTGTTCCTCTGGAGATACAACTCACCACTTCAACTGTTCCTCTGTCTGGAGATACAACTCACCGCTATAACTGTTCCTCTGTCTGGAGATACAACTCACCACTATAACTGTTCCTCTGTCAGGAGATACAACTCAACACTAGAACTGTTCCTCTGTCTGGAGATACAAATCACCACTATAACTGTTCCTCTGGAGATACAACTCACCACTATAACTGTTCCTCTGGAGATACAACTCACCACTATAACTGTTCCTCTAGAGATACAACTCACCACTATAACTGTTCCTCTGTCTGGAGATACAACACACCACTATAAATGTTCCTCTGTCTGGAGATACAACTCACACTAGAACTGTTCCCCTGTCTGGAGATAGGACTCACCACGATAACTGTTCCTCTGGAGATACAACGCACAACTATAACTGTTCCTAAGGAGATACAACTCACCACTATAACTGTTCCTCTGGAGATACAACTCACCACTATAACTGTTCCTCTGGAGATACAACTCAACACTATAACTGTTCCTCTGGAGATATAACTCACCACTATAACTGTTCCTCTGGAGATACAACTCACCACTATAACTGTTCCTCTGGAGAGACAACTCACCACTATAACTGTTCCTCTGGAGATACAACTCACCACTATAACTGTTCCTCTGGAGATACAACTCACCACTTCAACTGTTCCTCTGTCTGGAGATACAACTCACCGCTATAACTATTCCTCTGTCTGGAGATACAACTCACCACTATAACTGTTCCTCTGTCAGGAGATACAACTCAACACTAGAACTGTTCCTCTGTCTGGAGATACAAATCACTACTATAACTGTTCCTCTGGAGATACAACTCACCACTATAACTGTTCCTCTGGAGATACAACTCACCACTATAACTGTTCCTCTGGAGAGACAACTCACCACTATTACTGTTCCTCTGTCTGGAGATACAACTCACCACTATAACTGTTCCTCTGGAGATACAACTCATCACTATAACTGTTCCTCTGGAGATACAACTCACCACTATAACTGTTCCTCTGTCTGGAGATACAACTCACCACTATTACTGTTCCTCTGTCTGGAGATACAACTCACCACTATAACTGTTCCTCTGTCTGGAGATACAACTCACCACTATAACTGTTCCTCTGTCTGGAGATACAACTCACACTAGAACTGTTCCCCTGTCTGGAGATAGGACTCACCACGATAACTGTTCCTCTGGAGATACAACGCACAACTATAACTGTTCCTAAGGAGATACAACTCACCACTATAACTGTTCCTCTGGAGATACAACTCACCACTATAACTGTTCCTCTGGAGATACAACTCACCACTTCAACTGTTCCTCTGTGTGGAGATACAACTCACCGCTATAACTGTTCCTCTGTCTGGAGATACAACTCACAACTATAACTGTTCCTAAGGAGATACAACTCACCACTATAACTGTTCCTCTGGAGATACAACTCACCACTATAACTGTTCCTCTGGAGATACAACTCACCACTTCAACTGTTCCTCTGTCTGGAGATACAACTCACCGCTATAACTGTTCCTCTGTCTGGAGATACAACTCACCACTATAACTGTTCCTCTGTCAGGAGATACAACTCAACACTAGAACTGTTCCTCTGTCTGGAGATACAAATCACCACTATAACTGTTCCTCTGGAGATACAACTCACCACTATAACTGTTCCTCTGGAGAGACAACTCACCACTATAACTGTTCCTCTGGAGATACAACTCACCACTATTACTGTTCCTCTGTCTGGAGATACAACTCACCACTATAACTGTTCCTCTGGAGATACAACTCACCACTATAACTGTTCCTCTGGAGATACAACTCAACACTATAACTGTTCCTCTGGAGATATAACTCACCACTATAACTGTTCCTCTGGAGATACAACTCACCACTATAACTGTTCCTCTGGAGAGACAACTCACCACTATAACTGTTCCTCTGGAGATACAACTCACCACTATAACTGTTCCTCTGGAGATACAACTCACCACTTCAACTGTTCCTCTGTCTGGAGATACAACTCACCGCTATAACTATTCCTCTGTCTGGAGATACAACTCACCACTATAACTGTTCCTCTGGAGATACAACTCACCACTAAAGCTGTTCCTCTTTAGATACAACTCACCACTATAACTGTTCCTCTAGAGATACAACTCACCACTATAACTGTTCCTCTGTCTGGAGATACAACTCACCACTATAAATGTTCCTCTGTCTGGAGATACAACTCACACTAGAACTGTTCCCCCTGTCTGGAGATAGGACTCACCACGATAACTGTTCCTCTGGAGATACAACGCACAACTATAACTGTTCCTAAGGAGATACAACTCACCACTATAACTGTTCCTCTGGAGATACAACTCACCACTATAACTGTTCCTCTGGAGATACAACTCACCACTTCAACTGTTCCTCTGTCTGGAGATACAACTCACCGCTATAACTGTTCCTCTGTCTGGAGATACAACTCACCACTATAACTGTTCCTCTGTCAGGAGATACAACTCAACACTAGAACTGTTCCTCTGTCTGGAGATACAAATCACCACTATAACTGTTCCTCTGGAGATACAACTCACCACTATAACTGTTCCTCTGGAGATACAACTCACCACTATAACTGTTCCTCTAGAGATACAACTCACCACTATAACTGTTCCTCTGTCTGGAGATACAACACACCACTATAAATGTTCCTCTGTCTGGAGATACAACTCACACTAGAACTGTTCCCCTGTCTGGAGATAGGACTCACCACGATAACTGTTCCTCTGGAGATACAACGCACAACTATAACTGTTCCTAAGGAGATACAACTCACCACTATAACTGTTCCTCTGGAGATACAACTCACCACTATAACTGTTCCTCTGGAGATACAACTCACCACTTCAACTGTTCCTCTGTCTGGAGATACAACTCACCGCTATAACTGTTCCTCTGTCTGGAGATACAACTCACCACTATAACTGTTCCTCTGTCAGGAGATACAACTCAACACTAGAACTGTTCCTCTGTCTGGAGATACAAATCACCACTATAACTGTTCCTCTGGAGATACAACTCACCACTATAACTGTTCCTCTGGAGAGACAACTCACCACTATAACTGTTCCTCTGGAGATACAACTCACCACTATTACTGTTCCTCTGTCTGGAGATACAACTCACCACTATAACTGTTCCTCTGGAGATACAACTCACCACTATAACTGTTCCTCTGGAGATACAACTCAACACTATAACTGTTCCTCTGGAGATATAACTCACCACTATAACTGTTCCTCTGGAGATACAACTCACCACTATAACTGTTCCTCTGGAGAGACAACTCACCACTATAACTGTTCCTCTGGAGATACAACTCACCACTATAACTGTTCCTCTGGAGATACAACTCACCACTTCAACTGTTCCTCTGTCTGGAGATACAACTCACCGCTATAACTATTCCTCTGTCTGGAGATACAACTCACCACTATAACTGTTCCTCTGTCAGGAGATACAACTCAACACTAGAACTGTTCCTCTGTCTGGAGATACAAATCACCACTATAACTGTTCCTCTGGAGATACAACTCACCACTATAACTGTTCCTCTGGAGATACAACTCACCACTATAACTGTTCCTCTGGAGAGACAACTCACCACTATTACTGTTCCTCTGTCTGGAGATACAACTCACCACTATAACTGTTCCTCTGGAGATACAACTCATCACTATAACTGTTCCTCTGGAGATACAACTCACCACTATAACTGTTCCTCTGTCTGGAGATACAACTCACCACTATTACTGTTCCTCTGTCTGGAGATACAACTCACCACTATAACTGTTCCTCTGTCTGGAGATACAACTCACCACTATAACTGTTCCTCTGTCTGGAGATACAACTCACACTAGAACTGTTCCCCTGTCTGGAGATAGGACTCACCACGATAACTGTTCCTCTGGAGATACAACGCACAACTATAACTGTTCCTAAGGAGATACAACTCACCACTATAACTGTTCCTCTGGAGATACAACTCACCACTATAACTGTTCCTCTGGAGATACAACTCACCACTTCAACTGTTCCTCTGTGTGGAGATACAACTCACCGCTATAACTGTTCCTCTGTCTGGAGATACAACTCACCACTATAACTGTTCCTCTGTCAGGAGATACAACTCAACACTAGAACTGTTCCTCTGTCTGGAGATACAAATCACCACTATAACTGTTCCTCTGGAGATACAACTCACCACTATAACTGTTCCTCTGGAGAGACAACTCACCACTATAACTGTGCCTCTGGAGATACAACTCACCACTATTACTGTTCCTCTGTCTGGAGATACAACTCACCACTATAACTGTTCCTCTGGAGATACAACTCACCACTATAACTGTTCCTCTGGAGATACAACTCAACACTATAACTGTTCCTCTGGAGATATAACTCACCACTATAACTGTTCCTCTGGAGATACAACTCACCACTATAACTGTTCCTCTGGAGAGACAACTCACCACTATAACTGTTCCTCTGGAGATACAACTCACCACTATAACTGTTCCTCTGGAGATACAACTCACCACTTCAACTGTTTCTCTGTCTGGAGATACAACTCACCGCTAGAACTGTTCCTCTGTCTGGAGATACAAATCACCACTATAACTGTTCCTCTGGAGATACAACTCACCACTATAACTGTTCCTCTGGAGATACAACTCACCACTATAACTGTTCCTCTGGAGAGACAACTCACCACTATTACTGTTCCTCTGTCTGGAGATACAACTCACCACTATAACTGTTCCTCTGGAGATACAACTCATCACTATAACTGTTCCTCTGGAGATACAACTCACCACTATAACTGTTCCTCTGTCTGGAGATACAACTCACCACTATTACTGTTCCTCTGTCTGGAGATACAACTCACCACTATAACTGTTCCTCTGTCTGGAGATACAACTCACCACTATAACTGTTCCTCTGTCTGGAGATACAACTCACACTAGAACTGTTCCCCTGTCTGGAGATAGGACTCACCACGATAACTGTTCCTCTGGAGATACAACTCATCACTATAACTGTTCCTCTGGAGATACAACTCACCACTATAACTGTTCCTCTGTCTGGAGATACAACTCACCACTATTACTGTTCCTCTGTCTGGAGATACAACTCACCACTATAACTGTTCCTCTGTCTGGAGATACAACTCACCACTATAACTGTTCCTCTGTCTGGAGATACAACTCACACTAGAACTGTTCCCCTGTCTGGAGATAGGACTCACCACGATAACTGTTCCTCTGGAGATACAACGCACAACTATAACTGTTCCTAAGGAGATACAACTCACCACTATAACTGTTCCTCTGGAGATACAACTCACCACTATAACTGTTCCTCTGGAGATACAACTCACCACTTCAACTGTTCCTCTGTGTGGAGATACAACTCACCGCTATAACTGTTCCTCTGTCTGGAGATACAACTCACCACTATAACTGTTCCTCTGTCAGGAGATACAACTCAACACTAGAACTGTTCCTCTGTCTGGAGATACAAATCACCACTATAACTGTTCCTCTGGAGATACAACTCACCACTATAACTGTTCCTCTGGAGAGACAACTCACCACTATAACTGTGCCTCTGGAGATACAACTCACCACTATTACTGTTCCTCTGTCTGGAGATACAACTCACCACTATAACTGTTCCTCTGGAGATACAACTCACCACTATAACTGTTCCTCTGGAGATACAACTCAACACTATAACTGTTCCTCTGGAGATATAACTCACCACTATAACTGTTCCTCTGGAGATACAACTCACCACTATAACTGTTCCTCTGGAGAGACAACTCACCACTATAACTGTTCCTCTGGAGATACAACTCACCACTATAACTGTTCCTCTGGAGATACAACTCACCACTTCAACTGTTTCTCTGTCTGGAGATACAACTCACCGCTAGAACTGTTCCTCTGTCTGGAGATACAAATCACCACTATAACTGTTCCTCTGGAGATACAACTCACCACTATAACTGTTCCTCTGGAGATACAACTCACCACTATAACTGTTCCTCTGGAGAGACAACTCACCACTATTACTGTTCCTCTGTCTGGAGATACAACTCACCACTATAACTGTTCCTCTGGAGATACAACTCATCACTATAACTGTTCCTCTGGAGATACAACTCACCACTATAACTGTTCCTCTGTCTGGAGATACAACTCACCACTATTACTGTTCCTCTGTCTGGAGATACAACTCACCACTATAACTGTTCCTCTGTCTGGAGATACAACTCACCACTATAACTGTTCCTCTGTCTGGAGATACAACTCACACTAGAACTGTTCCCCTGTCTGGAGATAGGACTCACCACGATAACTGTTCCTCTGGAGATACAACGCACAACTATAACTGTTCCTAAGGAGATACAACTCACCACTATAACTGTTCCTCTGGAGATACAACTCACCACTATAACTGTTCCTCTGGAGATACAACTCACCACTTCAACTGTTCCTCTGTGTGGAGATACAACTCACCGCTATAACTGTTCCTCTGTCTGGAGATACAACTCACCACTATAACTGTTCCTCTGTCAGGAGATACAACTCAACACTAGAACTGTTCCTCTGTCTGGAGATACAAATCACCACTATAACTGTTCCTCTGGAGATACAACTCACCACTATAACTGTTCCTCTGGAGAGACAACTCACCACTATAACTGTTCCTCTGGAGATACAACTCACCACTATTACTGTTCCTCTGTCTGGAGATACAACTCACCACTATAACTGTTCCTCTGGAGATACAACTCACCACTATAACTGTTCCTCTGGAGATACAACTCAACACTATAACTGTTCCTCTGGAGATATAACTCACCACTATAACTGTTCCTCTGGAGATACAACTCACCACTATAACTGTTCCTCTGGAGAGACAACTCACCACTATAACTGTTCCTCTGGAGATACAACTCACCACTATAACTGTTCCTCTGGAGATACAACTCACCACTTCAACTGTTTCTCTGTCTGGAGATACAACTCACCGCTATAACTGTCCCTCTGTCTGGAGATACAACTCACCACTATAACTGTTCCTCTGTCAGGAGAAACAACTCAACACTAGAACTGTTCCTCTGTCTGGAGATACAAATCACCACTATAACTGTTCCTCTGGAGAGACAACTCACCACTATAACTGTTCCTCTGGAGATACAACTCACCACTATTACTGTTCCTCTGTCCGGAGATACAACTCACCACAATAACTGTTCCTCTGGAGATAGAACTCACCACTATAACTGTGCCTCTGGAGATACAACTCACCACTATAACTGTTCCTCTGGAGATACAACTCACCACTATAACTGTTCCTCTGGAGATATAACTCACCACTATAACTGTTCCTCTGGAGATACAACTCACCACTATAACTGTTCCTCTGTCTGGAGATACAACTCACCACTATAACTGTTCCTCTGTCTGGAGATACAACTCACCACTATAACTTCTCCACTGGAGATACAACTCACCACTATAACTGTTCCTCTGCAGATACAACTCACCACTATAACTGTTCCTCTGGAGATACAACTCACCACTATAACTGTTCCTCTGTCTGGAGATACAACTCACAACTATAACTGTTCCTCTGTCTGGAGATACATCTCACCACTATAACTGTTCCTCTGTCAGGAGATACAACTCACCACTATAACTGTTCCTCTGTCTGGAGATACAACTCACCACTATAACTGTTCCTCTGGAGATACAACTCACCACTATAACTGTTCCTCTGGAGAGACAACTCCCCACTATAACTGTTCCTCTGGAGATACAACTCACCACTATTACTTTTCCTCTGTCTGGAGATACAACTCACAACTATAAATGTTCCTAAGGAGATTCTACTCACCACTATAACTGTTCCTCTGGAGATACAACTCACCACTTTAACTGTTCCTCTGACTGGAGATACAACTCACCGCTATAACTGTTCCTCTGTCTGGAGATACAACTCACCACTATAACTGTTCCTCTGTCTGGAGATACAACTCACCACTATAACTGTTCCACTGTCTGGAGATACAACTCACCACTATAACTGTTCCTCTGGAGAGACAACTCACCACTATAACTGTTCCTCTGGAGATACAACTCACCACTATTACTGTTCCTCTGTCTAGAGATACAACTCACCACTATAACTGTTCCTCTGTCTGGAGATACAACTCACCACTATAACTGTTCCTCGTTCAGGAGATACAACTCAACACTAGAACTGTTCCTCTTTCTGGAGATACAAATCAACACTATAACTGTTCCTCCGGAGATACAACTCACCACTATAACTGTTCCTCTGGAGATACAACTCACCACTATAACTGTTCCTCTGGAGAGACAACTCACCACTATAACTGTTCCTCTGGAGATACAACTCACCACTATTACTGTTCCTCTGTCTGGAGATACAACTCACCACTATAACTGTTCCTCTGTCTGGAGATACAACTCACCACTATAACTGTTCCTCTGGAGATACAACTCACCACTATAACTGTTCCTCTGGAGATACAACTCACCACTATAACTGTTCCTCTGGAGATACAACTCACCACTATAACTGTTCCTCTGTCTGGAGATACAACTCACCACTATAACTGTTCCTCTGTCTGGAGATACAACTCACCACTATAACTGTTCCACTGGAGATACAACTCACCACTATAACTGTTCCTCTGGAGATACAACTCACCACTATAACTGTTCCTCTGGAGATACAACTCACCACTAAAGCTGTTCCTCTTTAGATACAACTCACCACTATAACTGTTCCTCTAGAGATACAACTCACCACTATAACTGTTCCTCTGTCTGGAGATACAACTCACCACTATAAATGTTCCTCTGTCTGGAGATACAACTCACACTAGAACTGTTCCCCTGTCTGGAGATAGGACTCACCACGATAACTGTTCCTCTGGAGATACAACGCACAACTATAACTGTTCCTAAGGAGATACAACTCACCACTATAACTGTTCCTCTGGAGATACAACTCACCACTATAACTGTTCCTCTGGAGATACAACTCACCACTTCAACTGTTCCTCTGTCTGGAGATACAACTCACCGCTATAACTGTTCCTCTGTCTGGAGATACAACTCACCACTATAACTGTTCCTCTGTCAGGAGATACAACTCAACACTAGAACTGTTCCTCTGTCTGGAGATACAAATCACCACTATAACTGTTCCTCTGGAGATACAACTCACCACTATAACTGTTCCTCTGGAGATACAACTCACCACTATAACTGTTCCTCTTTAGATACAACTCACCACTATAACTGTTCCTCTAGAGATACAACTCACCACTATAACTGTTCCTCTGTCTGGAGATACAACTCACCACTATAAATGTTCCTCTGTTTCGAGATACAACTCACACTAGAACTGTTCCCCTGTCTGGAGATAGGACTCACCACGATAACTGTTCCTCTCTGGAGATACAACGCACAACTATAACTGTTCCTAAGGAGATACAACTCACCACTATAACTGTTCCTCTGGAGATACAACTCACCACTATAACTGTTCCTCTGGAGATACAACTCACCACTTCAACTGTTCCTCTGTCTGGAGATACAACTCACCACTATAACTGTTCCTCTGTCAGGAGATACAACTCAACACTAGAACTGTTCCTCTGTCTGGAGATACAAATCACCACTATAACTGTTCCTCTGGAGATACAACTCACCACTATAACTGTTCCTCTGGAGAGACAACTCACCACTATAACTGTTCCTCTGGAGATACAACTCACCACTATTACTGTTCCTCTGTCTGGAGATACAACTCACCACTATAACTGTTCCTCTGGAGATACAACTCACCACTATAACTGTTCCTCTGGAGATACAACTCAACACTATAACTGTTCCTCTGGAGATATAACTCACCACTATAACTGTTCCTCTGGAGATACAACTCACCACTATAACTGTTCCTCTGGAGAGACAACTCACCACTATAACTGTTCCTCTGGAGATACAACTCACCACTATAACTGTTCCTCTGGAGATACAACTCACCACTTCAACTGTTCCTCTGTCTGGAGATACAACTCACCGCTATAACTATTCCTCTGTCTGGAGATACAACTCACCACTATAACTGTTCCTCTGTCAGGAGATACAACTCAACACTAGAACTGTTCCTCTGTCTGGAGATACAAATCACCACTATAACTGTTCCTCTGGAGATACAACTCACCACTATAACTGTTCCTCTGGAGATACAACTCACCACTATAACTGTTCCTCTGGAGAGACAACTCACCACTATTACTGTTCCTCTGTCTGGAGATACAACTCACCACAATAACTGTTCCTCTGGAGATACAACTCATCACTATAACTGTTCCTCTGGAGATACAACTCACCACTATAACTGTTCCTCTGTCTGGAGATACAACTCACCACTATTACTGTTCCTCTGTCTGGAGATACAACTCACCACTATAACTGTTCCTCTGTCTGGAGATACAACTCACCACTATAACTGTTCCTCTGTCTGGAGATACAACTCACCACTATAACTGTTCCTCTGTCAGGAGATACAACTCAACACTAGAACTGTTCCTCTGTCTGGAGATACAAATCACCACTATAACTGTTCCTCCGGAGATACAACTCACCACTATAACTGTTCCTCTGGAGATACAACTCACCACTATAACTGTTCCTCTGGAGAGACAACTCACCACTATAACTGTTCCTCTGGAGATACAACTCACCACTATTACTGTTCCTCTGTCTGGAGATACAACTCACCACTATAACTGTTCCTCTGGAGATACAACTCACCACTATAACTGTTCCTCTGGAGATACAACTCACCACTATAACTGTTCCTCTGGAGATACAACTCACCACTATAACTGTTCCTCTGGAGATATAACTCACCACTATAACTTTTCCTCTGGAGATACATCTCACCACTATAACTGTTCCTCTGTCTGGAGATACAACTCACCACTATAACTGTTCCTCTGGAGATACAACTCACCACTATAACTGTTCCTCTTTAGATACAACTCACCACTATAACTGTTCCTCTAGAGATACAACTCACCACTATAACTGTTCCTCTGTCTGGAGATACAACTCACCACTATAAATGTTCCTCTGTCTGGAGATACAACTCACACTAGAACTGTTCCCCTGTCTGGAGATAGGACTCACCACGATAACTGTTCCTCTGGAGATACAACGCACAACTATAACTGTTCCTAAGGAGATACAACTCACCACTATAACTGTTCCTCTGGAGATACAACTCACCACTATAACTGTTCCTCTGGAGATACAACTCACCACTTCAACTGTTCCTCTGTGTGGAGATACAACTCACCGCTATAACTGTTCCTCTGTCTGGAGATACAACTCACCACTATAACTGTTCCTCTGTCAGGAGATACAATTCAACACTAGAACTGTTCCTCTGTCTGGAGATACAAATCACCACTATAACTGTTCCTCTGGAGATACAACTCACCACTATAACTGTTCCTCTGGAGATACAACTCACCACTATAACTGTTCCTCTTTAGATACAACTCACCACTATAACTGTTCCTCTAGAGATACAACTCACCACTATAACTGTTCCTCTGTCTGGAGATACAACTCACCACTATAAATGTTCCTCTGTTTCGAGATACAACTCACACTAGAACTGTTCCCCTGTCTGGAGATAGGACTCACCACGATAACTGTTCCTCTGGAGATACAACGCACAACTATAACTGTTCCCTAAGGAGATACAACTCACCACTATAACTGTTCCTCTGGAGATACAACTCACCACTATAACTGTTCCTCTGGAGATACAACTCACCACTTCAACTGTTCCTCTGTCTGGAGATACAACTCACCGCTATAACTGTTCCTCTGTCTGGAGATACAACTCACCACTATAACTGTTCCTCTGTCAGGAGATACAACTCAACACTAGAACTGTTCCTCTGTCTGGAGATACAAATCACCACTATAACTGTTCCTCTGGAGATACAACTCACCACTATAACTGTTCCTCTGGAGAGACAACTCACCACTATAACTGTTCCTCTGGAGATACAACTCACCACTATTACTGTTCCTCTGTCTGGAGATACAACTCACCACTATAACTGTTCCTTTGGAGATACAACTCACCACTATAACTGTTCCTCTGGAGATACAACTCAACACTATAACTGTTCCTCTGGAGATATAACTCACCACTATAACTGTTCCTCTGGAGATACAACTCACCACTATAACTGTTCCTCTGGAGAGACAACTCACCACTATAACTGTTCCTCTGGAGATACAACTCACCACTATAACTGTTCCTCTGGAGATACAACTCACCACTTCAACTGTTCCTCTGTCTGGAGATACAACTCACCGCTATAACTGTTCCTCTGTCTGGAGATACAACTCACCACTATAACTGTTCCTCTGTCAGGAGATACAACTCAACACTAGAACTGTTCCTCTGTCTGGAGATACAAATCACCACTATAACTGTTCCTCTGGAGATACAACTCACCACTATAACTGTTCCTCTGGAGATACAACTCACCACTATAACTGTTCCTCTGGAGAGACAACTCACCACTATTACTGTTCCTCTGTCTGGAGATACAACTCACCACTATAACTGTTCCTCTGGAGATACAACTCATCACTATAACTGTTCCTCTGGAGATACAACTCACCACTATAACTGTTCCTCTGTCTGGAGATACAACTCACCACTATTACTGTTCCTCTGTCTGGAGATACAACTCACCACTATAACTGTTCCTCTGTCTGGAGATACAACTCACCACTATAACTGTTCCTCTGTCTGGAGATACAACTCACCACTATAACTGTTCCTCTGTCAGGAGATACAACTCAACACTAGAACTGTTCCTCTGTCTGGAGATACAAATCACCACTATAACTGTTCCTCCGGAGATACAACTCACCACTATAACTGTTCCTCTGGAGATACAACTCACCACTATAACTGTTCCTCTGGAGAGACAACTCACCACTATAACTGTTCCTCTGGAGATACAACTCACCACTATTACTGTTCCTCTGTCTGGAGATACAACTCACCACTATAACTGTTCCTCTGGAGATACAACTCACCACTATAACTTTTCCTCTGGAGATACATCTCACCACTATAACTGTTCCTCTGTCTGGAGATACAACTCACCACTATAACTGTTCCTCTGGAGATACAACTCACCACTATAACTGTTCCTCTTTAGATACAACTCACCACTATAACTGTTCCTCTAGAGATACAACTCACCACTATAACTGTTCCTCTGTCTGGAGATACAACTCACCACTATAAATGTTCCTCTGTCTGGAGATACAACTCACACTAGAACTGTTCCCCTGTCTGGAGATAGGACTCACCACGATAACTGTTCCTCTGGAGATACAACGCACAACTATAACTGTTCCTAAGGAGATACAACTCACCACTATAACTGTTCCTCTGGAGATACAACTCACCACTATAACTGTTCCTCTGGAGATACAACTCACCACTTCAACTGTTCCTCTGTGTGGAGATACAACTCACCGCTATAACTGTTCCTCTGTCTGGAGATACAACTCACCACTATAACTGTTCCTCTGTCAGGAGATACAACTCAACACTAGAACTGTTCCTCTGTCTGGAGATACAAATCACCACTATAACTGTTCCTCTGGAGATACAACTCACCACTATAACTGTTCCTCTGGAGAGACAACTCACCACTATAACTGTTCCTCTGGAGATACAACTCACCACTTCAACTGTTCCTCTGTCTGGAGATACAACTCACCGCTATAACTATTCCTCTGTCTGGAGATACAACTCACCACTATAACTGTTCCTCTGTCAGGAGATACAACTCAACACTAGAACTGTTCCTCTGTCTGGAGATACAAATCACCACTATAACTGTTCCTCTGGAGATACAACTCACCACTATAACTGTTCCTCTGGAGATACAACTCACCACTATAACTGTTCCTCTGGAGAGACAACTCACCACTATTACTGTTCCTCTGTCTGGAGATACAACTCACCACTATAACTGTTCCTCTGGAGATACAACTCATCACTATAACTGTTCCTCTGGAGATACAACTCACCACTATAACTGTTCCTCTGTCTGGAGATACAACTCACCACTATTACTGTTCCTCTGTCTGGAGATACAACTCACCACTATAACTGTTCCTCTGTCTGGAGATACAACTCACCACTATAACTGTTCCTCTGTCTGGAGATACAACTCACACTAGAACTGTTCCCCTGTCTGGAGATAGGACTCACCACGATAACTGTTCCTCTGGAGATACAACGCACAACTATAACTGTTCCTAAGGAGATACAACTCACCACTATAACTGTTCCTCTGGAGATACAACTCACCACTATAACTGTTCCTCTGGAGATACAACTCACCACTTCAACTGTTCCTCTGTGTGGAGATACAACTCACCGCTATAACTGTTCCTCTGTCTGGAGATACAACTCACCACTATAACTGTTCCTCTGTCAGGAGATACAACTCAACACTAGAACTGTTCCTCTGTCTGGAGATACAAATCACCACTATAACTGTTCCTCTGGAGATACAACTCACCACTATAACTGTTCCTCTGGAGAGACAACTCACCACTATAACTGTGCCTCTGGAGATACAACTCACCACTATTACTGTTCCTCTGTCTGGAGATACAACTCACCACTATAACTGTTCCTCTGGAGATACAACTCACCACTATAACTGTTCCTCTGGAGATACAACTCAACACTATAACTGTTCCTCTGGAGATATAACTCACCACTATAACTGTTCCTCTGGAGATACAACTCACCACTATAACTGTTCCTCTGGAGAGACAACTCACCACTATAACTGTTCCTCTGGAGATACAACTCACCACTATAACTGTTCCTCTGGAGATACAACTCACCACTTCAACTGTTTCTCTGTCTGGAGATACAACTCACCGCTAGAACTGTTCCTCTGTCTGGAGATACAAATCACCACTATAACTGTTCCTCTGGAGATACAACTCACCACTATAACTGTTCCTCTGGAGATACAACTCACCACTATAACTGTTCCTCTGGAGAGACAACTCACCACTATTACTGTTCCTCTGTCTGGAGATACAACTCACCACTATAACTGTTCCTCTGGAGATACAACTCATCACTATAACTGTTCCTCTGGAGATACAACTCACCACTATAACTGTTCCTCTGTCTGGAGATACAACTCACCACTATTACTGTTCCTCTGTCTGGAGATACAACTCACCACTATAACTGTTCCTCTGTCTGGAGATACAACTCACCACTATAACTGTTCCTCTGTCTGGAGATACAACTCACACTAGAACTGTTCCCCTGTCTGGAGATAGGACTCACCACGATAACTGTTCCTCTGGAGATACAACTCATCACTATAACTGTTCCTCTGGAGATACAACTCACCACTATAACTGTTCCTCTGTCTGGAGATACAACTCACCACTATTACTGTTCCTCTGTCTGGAGATACAACTCACCACTATAACTGTTCCTCTGTCTGGAGATACAACTCACCACTATAACTGTTCCTCTGTCTGGAGATACAACTCACACTAGAACTGTTCCCCTGTCTGGAGATAGGACTCACCACGATAACTGTTCCTCTGGAGATACAACGCACAACTATAACTGTTCCCTAAGGAGATACAACTCACCACTATAACTGTTCCTCTGGAGATACAACTCACCACTATAACTGTTCCTCTGGAGATACAACTCACCACTTCAACTGTTCCTCTGTGTGGAGATACAACTCACCGCTATAACTGTTCCTCTGTCTGGAGATACAACTCACCACTATAACTGTTCCTCTGTCAGGAGATACAACTCAACACTAGAACTGTTCCTCTGTCTGGAGATACAAATCACCACTATAACTGTTCCTCTGGAGATACAACTCACCACTATAACTGTTCCTCTGGAGAGACAACTCACCACTATAACTGTGCCTCTGGAGATACAACTCACCACTATTACTGTTCCTCTGTCTGGAGATACAACTCACCACTATAACTGTTCCTCTGGAGATACAACTCACCACTATAACTGTTCCTCTGGAGATACAACTCAACACTATAACTGTTCCTCTGGAGATATAACTCACCACTATAACTGTTCCTCTGGAGATACAACTCACCACTATAACTGTTCCTCTGGAGAGACAACTCACCACTATAACTGTTCCTCTGGAGATACAACTCACCACTATAACTGTTCCTCTGGAGATACAACTCACCACTTCAACTGTTTCTCTGTCTGGAGATACAACTCACCGCTAGAACTGTTCCTCTGTCTGGAGATACAAATCACCACTATAACTGTTCCTCTGGAGATACAACTCACCACTATAACTGTTCCTCTGGAGATACAACTCACCACTATAACTGTTCCTCTGGAGAGACAACTCACCACTATTACTGTTCCTCTGTCTGGAGATACAACTCACCACTATAACTGTTCCTCTGGAGATACAACTCATCACTATAACTGTTCCTCTGGAGATACAACTCACCACTATAACTGTTCCTCTGTCTGGAGATACAACTCACCACTATTACTGTTCCTCTGTCTGGAGATACAACTCACCACTATAACTGTTCCTCTGTCTGGAGATACAACTCACCACTATAACTGTTCCTCTGTCTGGAGATACAACTCACACTAGAACTGTTCCCCTGTCTGGAGATAGGACTCACCACGATAACTGTTCCTCTGGAGATACAACGCACAACTATAACTGTTCCTAAGGAGATACAACTCACCACTATAACTGTTCCTCTGGAGATACAACTCACCACTATAACTGTTCCTCTGGAGATACAACTCACCACTTCAACTGTTCCTCTGTGTGGAGATACAACTCACCGCTATAACTGTTCCTCTGTCTGGAGATACAACTCACCACTATAACTGTTCCTCTGTCAGGAGATACAACTCAACACTAGAACTGTTCCTCTGTCTGGAGATACAAATCACCACTATAACTGTTCCTCTGGAGATACAACTCACCACTATAACTGTTCCTCTGGAGAGACAACTCACCACTATAACTGTTCCTCTGGAGATACAACTCACCACTATTACTGTTCCTCTGTCTGGAGATACAACTCACCACTATAACTGTTCCTCTGGAGATACAACTCACCACTATAACTGTTCCTCTGGAGATACAACTCAACACTATAACTGTTCCTCTGGAGATATAACTCACCACTATAACTGTTCCTCTGGAGATACAACTCACCACTATAACTGTTCCTCTGGAGAGACAACTCACCACTATAACTGTTCCTCTGGAGATACAACTCACCACTATAACTGTTCCTCTGGAGATACAACTCACCACTTCAACTGTTTCTCTGTCTGGAGATACAACTCACCGCTATAACTGTCCCTCTGTCTGGAGATACAACTCACCACTATAACTGTTCCTCTGTCAGGAGAAACAACTCAACACTAGAACTGTTCCTCTGTCTGGAGATACAAATCACCACTATAACTGTTCCTCTGGAGAGACAACTCACCACTATAACTGTTCCTCTGGAGATACAACTCACCACTATTACTGTTCCTCTGTCCGGAGATACAACTCACCACAATAACTGTTCCTCTGGAGATAGAACTCACCACTATAACTGTGCCTCTGGAGATACAACTCACCACTATAACTGTTCCTCTGGAGATACAACTCACCACTATAACTGTTCCTCTGGAGATATAACTCACCACTATAACTGTTCCTCTGGAGATACAACTCACCACTATAACTGTTCCTCTGTCTGGAGATACAACTCACCACTATAACTGTTCCTCTGTCTGGAGATACAACTCACCACTATAACTTCTCCACTGGAGATACAACTCACCACTATAACTGTTCCTCTGCAGATACAACTCACCACTATAACTGTTCCTCTGGAGATACAACTCACCACTATAACTGTTCCTCTGTCTGGAGATACAACTCACAACTATAACTGTTCCTCTGTCTGGAGATACATCTCACCACTATAACTGTTCCTCTGTCAGGAGATACAACTCACCACTATAACTGTTCCTCTGTCTGGAGATACAACTCACCACTATAACTGTTCCTCTGGAGATACAACTCACCACTATAACTGTTCCTCTGGAGAGACAACTCCCCACTATAACTGTTCCTCTGGAGATACAACTCACCACTATTACTTTTCCTCTGTCTGGAGATACAACTCACAACTATAAATGTTCCTAAGGAGATTCTACTCACCACTATAACTGTTCCTCTGGAGATACAACTCACCACTTTAACTGTTCCTCTGACTGGAGATACAACTCACCGCTATAACTGTTCCTCTGTCTGGAGATACAACTCACCACTATAACTGTTCCTCTGTCTGGAGATACAACTCACCACTATAACTGTTCCACTGTCTGGAGATACAACTCACCACTATAACTGTTCCTCTGGAGAGACAACTCACCACTATAACTGTTCCTCTGGAGATACAACTCACCACTATTACTGTTCCTCTGTCTAGAGATACAACTCACCACTATAACTGTTCCTCTGTCTGGAGATACAACTCACCACTATAACTGTTCCTCGTTCAGGAGATACAACTCAACACTAGAACTGTTCCTCTTTCTGGAGATACAAATCAACACTATAACTGTTCCTCCGGAGATACAACTCACCACTATAACTGTTCCTCTGGAGATACAACTCACCACTATAACTGTTCCTCTGGAGAGACAACTCACCACTATAACTGTTCCTCTGGAGATACAACTCACCACTATTACTGTTCCTCTGTCTGGAGATACAACTCACCACTATAACTGTTCCTCTGTCTGGAGATACAACTCACCACTATAACTGTTCCTCTGGAGATACAACTCACCACTATAACTGTTCCTCTGGAGATACAACTCACCACTATAACTGTTCCTCTGGAGATACAACTCACCACTATAACTGTTCCTCTGTCTGGAGATACAACTCACCACTATAACTGTTCCTCTGTCTGGAGATACAACTCACCACTATAACTGTTCCACTGGAGATACAACTCACCACTATAACTGTTCCTCTGGAGATACAACTCACCACTATAACTGTTCCTCTGGAGATACAACTCACCACTAAAGCTGTTCCTCTTTAGATACAACTCACCACTATAACTGTTCCTCTAGAGATACAACTCACCACTATAACTGTTCCTCTGTCTGGAGATACAACTCACCACTATAAATGTTCCTCTGTCTGGAGATACAACTCACACTAGAACTGTTCCCCTGTCTGGAGATAGGACTCACCACGATAACTGTTCCTCTGGAGATACAACGCACAACTATAACTGTTCCTAAGGAGATACAACTCACCACTATAACTGTTCCTCTGGAGATACAACTCACCACTATAACTGTTCCTCTGGAGATACAACTCACCACTTCAACTGTTCCTCTGTCTGGAGATACAACTCACCGCTATAACTGTTCCTCTGTCTGGAGATACAACTCACCACTATAACTGTTCCTCTGTCAGGAGATACAACTCAACACTAGAACTGTTCCTCTGTCTGGAGATACAAATCACCACTATAACTGTTCCTCTGGAGATACAACTCACCACTATAACTGTTCCTCTGGAGATACAACTCACCACTATAACTGTTCCTCTTTAGATACAACTCACCACTATAACTGTTCCTCTAGAGATACAACTCACCACTATAACTGTTCCTCTGTCTGGAGATACAACTCACCACTATAAATGTTCCTCTGTTTCGAGATACAACTCACACTAGAACTGTTCCCCTGTCTGGAGATAGGACTCACCACGATAACTGTTCCTCTGGAGATACAACGCACAACTATAACTGTTCCTAAGGAGATACAACTCACCACTATAACTGTTCCTCTGGAGATACAACTCACCACTATAACTGTTCCTCTGGAGATACAACTCACCACTTCAACTGTTCCTCTGTCTGGAGATACAACTCACCACTATAACTGTTCCTCTGTCAGGAGATACAACTCAACACTAGAACTGTTCCTCTGTCTGGAGATACAAATCACCACTATAACTGTTCCTCTGGAGATACAACTCACCACTATAACTGTTCCTCTGGAGAGACAACTCACCACTATAACTGTTCCTCTGGAGATACAACTCACCACTATTACTGTTCCTCTGTCTGGAGATACAACTCACCACTATAACTGTTCCTCTGGAGATACAACTCACCACTATAACTGTTCCTCTGGAGATACAACTCAACACTATAACTGTTCCTCTGGAGATATAACTCACCACTATAACTGTTCCTCTGGAGATACAACTCACCACTATAACTGTTCCTCTGGAGAGACAACTCACCACTATAACTGTTCCTCTGGAGATACAACTCACCACTATAACTGTTCCTCTGGAGATACAACTCACCACTTCAACTGTTCCTCTGTCTGGAGATACAACTCACCGCTATAACTATTCCTCTGTCTGGAGATACAACTCACCACTATAACTGTTCCTCTGTCAGGAGATACAACTCAACACTAGAACTGTTCCTCTGTCTGGAGATACAAATCACCACTATAACTGTTCCTCTGGAGATACAACTCACCACTATAACTGTTCCTCTGGAGATACAACTCACCACTATAACTGTTCCTCTGGAGAGACAACTCACCACTATTACTGTTCCTCTGTCTGGAGATACAACTCACCACAATAACTGTTCCTCTGGAGATACAACTCATCACTATAACTGTTCCTCTGGAGATACAACTCACCACTATAACTGTTCCTCTGTCTGGAGATACAACTAACCACTATTACTGTTCCTCTGTCTGGAGATACAACTCACCACTATAACTGTTCCTCTGTCTGGAGATACAACTCACCACTATAACTGTTCCTCTGTCTGGAGATACAACTCACCACTATAACTGTTCCTCTGTCAGGAGATACAACTCAACACTAGAACTGTTCCTCTGTCTGGAGATACAAATCACCACTATAACTGTTCCTCCGGAGATACAACTCACCACTATAACTGTTCCTCTGGAGATACAACTCACCACTATAACTGTTCCTCTGGAGAGACAACTCACCACTATAACTGTTCCTCTGGAGATACAACTCACCACTATTACTGTTCCTCTGTCTGGAGATACAACTCACCACTATAACTGTTCCTCTGGAGATACAACTCACCACTATAACTGTTCCTCTGGAGATACAACTCACCACTATAACTGTTCCTCTGGAGATACAACTCACCACTATAACTGTTCCTCTGGAGATATAACTCACCACTATAACTTTTCCTCTGGAGATACATCTCACCACTATAACTGTTCCTCTGTCTGGAGATACAACTCACCACTATAACTGTTCCTCTGGAGATACAACTCACCACTATAACTGTTCCTCTTTAGATACAACTCACCACTATAACTGTTCCTCTAGAGATACAACTCACCACTATAACTGTTCCTCTGTCTGGAGATACAACTCACCACTATAAATGTTCCTCTGTCTGGAGATACAACTCACACTAGAACTGTTCCCCTGTCTGGAGATAGGACTCACCACGATAACTGTTCCTCTGGAGATACAACGCACAACTATAACTGTTCCTAAGGAGATACAACTCACCACTATAACTGTTCCTCTGGAGATACAACTCACCACTATAACTGTTCCTCTGGAGATACAACTCACCACTTCAACTGTTCCTCTGTGTGGAGATACAACTCACCGCTATAACTGTTCCTCTGTCTGGAGATACAACTCACCACTATAACTGTTCCTCTGTCAGGAGATACAATTCAACACTAGAACTGTTCCTCTGTCTGGAGATACAAATCACCACTATAACTGTTCCTCTGGAGATACAACTCACCACTATAACTGTTCCTCTGGAGATACAACTCACCACTATAACTGTTCCTCTTTAGATACAACTCACCACTATAACTGTTCCTCTAGAGATACAACTCACCACTATAACTGTTCCTCTGTCTGGAGATACAACTCACCACTATAAATGTTCCTCTGTTTCGAGATACAACTCACACTAGAACTGTTCCCCTGTCTGGAGATAGGACTCACCACGATAACTGTTCCTCTGGAGATACAACGCACAACTATAACTGTTCCTAAGGAGATACAACTCACCACTATAACTGTTCCTCTGGAGATACAACTCACCACTATAACTGTTCCTCTGGAGATACAACTCACCACTTCAACTGTTCCTCTGTCTGGAGATACAACTCACCGCTATAACTGTTCCTCTGTCTGGAGATACAACTCACCACTATAACTGTTCCTCTGTCAGGAGATACAACTCAACACTAGAACTGTTCCTCTGTCTGGAGATACAAATCACCACTATAACTGTTCCTCTGGAGATACAACTCACCACTATAACTGTTCCTCTGGAGAGACAACTCACCACTATAACTGTTCCTCTGGAGATACAACTCACCACTATTACTGTTCCTCTGTCTGGAGATACAACTCACCACTATAACTGTTCCTTTGGAGATACAACTCACCACTATAACTGTTCCTCTGGAGATACAACTCAACACTATAACTGTTCCTCTGGAGATATAACTCACCACTATAACTGTTCCTCTGGAGATACAACTCACCACTATAACTGTTCCTCTGGAGAGACAACTCACCACTATAACTGTTCCTCTGGAGATACAACTCACCACTATAACTGTTCCTCTGGAGATACAACTCACCACTTCAACTGTTCCTCTGTCTGGAGATACAACTCACCGCTATAACTATTCCTCTGTCTGGAGATACAACTCACCACTATAACTGTTCCTCTGTCAGGAGATACAACTCAACACTAGAACTGTTCCTCTGTCTGGAGATACAAATCACCACTATAACTGTTCCTCTGGAGATACAACTCACCACTATAACTGTTCCTCTGGAGATACAACTCACCACTATAACTGTTCCTCTGGAGAGACAACTCACCACTATTACTGTTCCTCTGTCTGGAGATACAACTCACCACTATAACTGTTCCTCTGGAGATACAACTCATCACTATAACTGTTCCTCTGGAGATACAACTCACCACTATAACTGTTCCTCTGTCTGGAGATACAACTCACCACTATTACTGTTCCTCTGTCTGGAGATACAACTCACCACTATAACTGTTCCTCTGTCTGGAGATACAACTCACCACTATAACTGTTCCTCTGTCTGGAGATACAACTCACCACTATAACTGTTCCTCTGTCAGGAGATACAACTCAACACTAGAACTGTTCCTCTGTCTGGAGATACAAATCACCACTATAACTGTTCCTCCGGAGATACAACTCACCACTATAACTGTTCCTCTGGAGATACAACTCACCACTATAACTGTTCCTCTGGAGAGACAACTCACCACTATAACTGTTCCTCTGGAGATACAACTCACCACTATTACTGTTCCTCTGTCTGGAGATACAACTCACCACTATAACTGTTCCTCTGGAGATACAACTCACCACTATAACTTTTCCTCTGGAGATACATCTCACCACTATAACTGTTCCTCTGTCTGGAGATACAACTCACCACTATAACTGTTCCTCTGGAGATACAACTCACCACTATAACTGTTCCTCTTTAGATACAACTCACCACTATAACTGTTCCTCTAGAGATACAACTCACCACTATAACTGTTCCTCTGTCTGGAGATACAACTCACCACTATAAATGTTCCTCTGTCTGGAGATACAACTCACACTAGAACTGTTCCCCTGTCTGGAGATAGGACTCACCACGATAACTGTTCCTCTGGAGATACAACGCACAACTATAACTGTTCCTAAGGAGATACAACTCACCACTATAACTGTTCCTCTGGAGATACAACTCACCACTATAACTGTTCCTCTGGAGATACAACTCACCACTTCAACTGTTCCTCTGTGTGGAGATACAACTCACCGCTATAACTGTTCCTCTGTCTGGAGATACAACTCACCACTATAACTGTTCCTCTGTCAGGAGATACAACTCAACACTAGAACTGTTCCTCTGTCTGGAGATACAAATCACCACTATAACTGTTCCTCTGGAGATACAACTCACCACTATAACTGTTCCTCTGGAGAGACAACTCACCACTATAACTGTTCCTCTGGAGATACAACTCACCACTATTACTGTTCCTCTGTCTGGAGATACAACTCACCACTATAACTGTTCCTCTGGAGATACAACTCACCACTATAACTGTTCCTCTGGAGATACAACTCAACACTATAACTGTTCCTCTGGAGATATAACTCACCACTATAACTGTTCCTCTGGAGATACAACTCACCACTATAACTGTTCCTCTGGAGAGACAACTCACCACTATAACTGTTCCTCTGGAGATACAACTCACCACTATAACTGTTCCTCTGGAGATACAACTCACCACTTCAACTGTTCCTCTGTCTGGAGATACAACTCACCGCTATAACTATTCCTCTGTCTGGAGATACAACTCACCACTATAACTGTTCCTCTGTCAGGAGATACAACTCAACACTAGAACTGTTCCTCTGTCTGGAGATACAACTCACCACTATAACTGTTCCTCTGCAGATACAACTCACCACTATAACTGTTCCTCTGGAGATACAACTCACCACTATAACTGTTCCTCTGTCTGGAGATACAACTCACCACGATTACTGTTCCTCTGTCTGGAGATACAACTCACCACTATAACTGTTCCTCTGTCTGGAGATACAACTCACCACTATAACTGTTCCTCTGTCTGGAGATACAACTCACCACTATAACTGTTCCTCTGTCAGGAGATACAACTCAACACTAGAACTGTTCCTCTGTCTGGAGATACAAATCACCACTATAACTGTTCCTCCGGAGATACAACTCACCACTATAACTGTTCCTCTGGAGATACAACTCACCACTATAACTGTTCCTCTGGAGAGACAACTCACCACTATAACTGTTCCTCTGGAGATACAACTCACAACTATTACTGTTCCTCTGTCTGGAGATACAACTCACCACTATAACTGTTCCTCTGGAGATACAACTCACCACTATAACTGTTCCTCTGGAGATACAACTCACCACTATAACTGTTCCTCTGGAGATACAACTCACCACTATAACTGTTCCTCTGGAGATATAACTCACCACTATAACTTTTCCTCTGGAGATACAACTCACCACTATAACTGTTCCTCTGTCTGGAGATACAACTCACCACCATAACTGTTCCTCTGTCTGGAGATACAACTCACCAATATAACTGTTCCACTGGAGATACAACTCACCACTATAACTGTTCCTCTGGAGATACAACTCACCACTATAACTGTTCCTCTGGAGATACAACTCACCACTATAACTGTTCCTCTAGAGATACAACTCACCACTATAACTGTTTCTCTGTCTGGAGATACAACTCACCACTATAACTGTTCCTCTGTCTGGAGATACAACTCACCACTATAACTGTTCCTCTGTCTGGGGATACAACTCACCACTATAAATGTTCCTCTGTCTGGAGATACAACTCACCACTAGAACTGTTCCTCTGTCTGGAGATAGAACTCACCACTATAACTGTTCCTCTGGAGATACAACTCACCACTTCAACTGTTCCTCTGTCTGGAGATACAACTCACCGCTATATCTGTTCCTCTGTCTGGAGATACAACTCACCACTATAACTGTTCCTCTGTCAGGAGATACAACTCACCACTAGAACTGTTCCTCTGTCTGGAGATACAACTCACCACTATAACTGTTCCTCTGCTGGAGATACAACTCACCACTATAACTGTTCCTCTGGAGATACAACTCACCACTATAACTGTTCCTCTTTAGATACAACTCACCACTATAACTGTTCCTCTGGAGATACAACTCACCACTATAACTGTTCCTCTGTGAGATACAACTCACCACTTCAACTGTTCCTCTGTCTGGAGATACAACTCACCGCTATAACTGTTCCCCTGTCTGGAGATACAACTCACCACTATAACTGTTCCTCTGTCGGAGATACAACGCAACACTAGAACTGTTCCTCTGTCTGGAGATACAAATCACCACTATAACTGTTCCTCTGGAGATACAACTCACCACTATAACTGTTCCTATGGAGAGACAACTCACCACTAAAACTGTTCCTCTGGAGATACAACTCACCACTATTACTGTTCCTCTGTCTGGAGATACAACTCACCACTATAACTGTTCCTCTGTCAGGAGATACAACTCAACACTAGAACTGTTCCTCTGTCTGGAGATACAAATCACCACTATAACTGTTCCTCCGGAGATACAACTCACCACTATAACTGTTCCTCTGGAGATACAACTCACCACTATAACTGTTCCTCTGGAGAGACAACTCACCACTATAACTGTTCCTCTGGAGATACAACTCACCACTATTACTGTTCCTCTGTCTGGAGATACAACTCACCACTATAACTGTTCCTCTGGAGATACAACTCACCACTATAACTGTTCCTCTGGAGATACAACTCACCACTATAACTGTTCCTCTGGAGATACAACTCACCACTATAACTGTTCCTCTGGAGATATAACTCACCACTATAACTTTTCCTCTGGAGATACATCTCACCACTATAACTGTTCCTCTGTCTGGAGATACAACTCACCACTATAACTGTTCCTCTGGAGATACAACTCACCACTATAACTGTTCCTCTTTAGATACAACTCACCACTATAACTGTTCCTCTAGAGATACAACTCACCACTATAACTGTTCCTCTGTCTGGAGATACAACTCACCACTATAAATGTTCCTCTGTCTGGAGATACAACTCACACTAGAACTGTTCCCCTGTCTGGAGATAGGACTCACCACGATAACTGTTCCTCTGGAGATACAACGCACAACTATAACTGTTCCTAAGGAGATACAACTCACCACTATAACTGTTCCTCTGGAGATACAACTCACCACTATAACTGTTCCTCTGGAGATACAACTCACCACTTCAACTGTTCCTCTGTGTGGAGATACAACTCACCGCTATAACTGTTCCTCTGTCTGGAGATACAACTCACCACTATAACTGTTCCTCTGTCAGGAGATACAACTCAACACTAGAACTGTTCCTCTGTCTGGAGATACAAATCACCACTATAACTGTTCCTCTGGAGATACAACTCACCACTATAACTGTTCCTCTGGAGAGACAACTCACCACTATAACTGTTTCTCTGGAGATACAACTCACCACTATTACTGTTCCTCTGTCTGGAGATACAACTCACCACTATAACTGTTCCTCTGGAGATACAACTCACCACTATAACTGTTCCTCTGGAGATACAACTCAACACTATAACTGTTCCTCTGGAGATATAACTCACCACTATAACTGTTCCTCTGGAGATACAACTCACCACTATAACTGTTCCTCTGGAGAGACAACTCACCACTATAACTGTTCCTCTGGAGATACAACTCACCACTATAACTGTTCCTCTGGAGATACAACTCACCACTTCAACTGTTCCTCTGTCTGGAGATACAACTCACCGCTATAACTATTCCTCTGTCTGGAGATACAACTCACCACTATAACTGTTCCTCTGTCAGGAGATACAACTCAACACTAGAACTGTTCCTCTGTCTGGAGATACAACTCACCACTATAACTGTTCCTCTGCAGATACAACTCACCACTATAACTGTTCCTCTGGAGATACAACTCACCACTATAACTGTTCCTCTGTCTGGAGATACAACTCACCACGATTACTGTTCCTCTGTCTGGAGATACAACTCACCACTATAACTGTTCCTCTGTCTGGAGATACAACTCACCACTATAACTGTTCCTCTGTCTGGAGATACAACTCACCACTATAACTGTTCCTCTGTCAGGAGATACAACTCAACACTAGAACTGTTCCTCTGTCTGGAGATACAAATCACCACTATAACTGTTCCTCCGGAGATACAACTCACCACTATAACTGTTCCTCTGGAGATACAACTCACCACTATAACTGTTCCTCTGGAGAGACAACTCACCACTATAACTGTTCCTCTGGAGATACAACTCACCACTATTACTGTTCCTCTGTCTGGAGATACAACTCACCACTATAACTGTTCCTCTGGAGATACAACTCACCACTATAACTGTTCCTCTGGAGATACAACTCACCACTATAACTGTTCCTCTGGAGATACAACTCACCACTATAACTGTTCCTCTGGAGATATAACTCACCACTATAACTTTTCCTCTGGAGATACAACTCACCACTATAACTGTTCCTCTGTCTGGAGATACAACTCACCACCATAACTGTTCCTCTGTCTGGAGATACAACTCACCAATATAACTGTTCCACTGGAGATACAACTCACCACTATAACTGTTCCTCTGGAGATACAACTGACCACTATAACTGTTCCTCTGGAGATACAACTCACCACTATAACTGTTCCTCTAGAGATACAACTCACCACTATAACTGTTTCTCTGTCTGGAGATACAACTCACCACTATAACTGTTCCTCTGTCTGGAGATACAACTCACCACTATAACTGTTCCTCTGTCTGGGGATACAACTCACCACTATAAATGTTCCTCTGTCTGGAGATACAACTCACCACTAGAACTGTTCCTCTGTCTGGAGATAGAACTCACCACTATAACTGTTCCTCTGGAGATACAACTCACCACTTCAACTGTTCCTCTGTCTGGAGATACAACTCACCGCTATAACTGTTCCTCTGTCTGGAGATACAACTCACCACTATAACTGTTCCTCTGTCAGGAGATACAACTCAACACTAGAACTGTTCCTCTGTCTGGAGATACAAATCACCACTATAACTGTTCCTCTGGAGATACAACTCACCACTATAACTGTTCCTCTGGAGATACAACTCACCACTATAACTGTTTCTCTTTAGATACAACTCACCACTATAACTGTTCCTCTAGAGATACAACTCACCACTATAACTGTTCCTCTGTCTGGAGATACAACTCACCACTATAAATGTTCCTCTGTCTGGAGATACAACTCACACTAGAACTGTTCCCCTGTCTGGAGATAGGACTCACCACGATAACTGTTCCTCTGGAGATACAACGCACAACTATAACTGTTCCTAAGGAGATACAACTCACCACTATAACTGTTCCTCTGGAGATACAACTCACCACTATAACTGTTCCTCTGGAGATACAACTCACCACTTCAACTGTTCCTCTGTCTGGAGATACAACTCACCGCTATAACTGTTCCTCTGTCTGGAGATACAACTCACCACTATAACTGTTCCTCTTTCAGGAGATACAACTCAACACTAGAACTGTTCCTCTGTCTGGAGATACAAATCACCACTATAACTGTTCCTCTGGAGATACAACTCACCACTATAACTGTTCCTATGGAGAGACAACTCACCACTAAAACTGTTCCTCTGGAGATACAACTCACCACTATTACTGTTCCTCTGTCTGGAGATACAACTCACCACTATAACTGTTCCTCTGGAGATACAACTCACCACTATAACTGTTCCTCTGGAGATACAACTCAACACTATAACTGTTCCTCTGGAGATATAACTCACCACTATAACTGTTCCTCTGGAGATACAACTCAACACTATAACTGTTCCTCTGGAGAGACAACTCACCACTATAACTGTTCCTCTGGAGATACAACTCACCACTATAACTGTTCCTCTGGAGATACAACTCACCACTTCAACTGTTCCTCTGTCTGGAGATACAACTCACCGCTATAACTATTCCTCTGTCTGGAGATACAACTCACCACTATAACTGTTCCTCTGTCAGGAGATACAACTCAACACTAGAACTGTTCCTCTGTCTGGAGATACAAATCACCACTATAACTGTTCCTCTGGAGATACAACTCACCACTATAACTGTTCCTCTGGAGATACAACTCACCACTATAACTGGTCCTCTGGAGAGACAACTCACCACTATTACTGTTCCTCTGTCTGGAGATACAACTCACCACTATAACTGTTCCTCTGGAGATACAACTCATCACTATAACTGTTCCTCTGGAGATACAACTCACCACTATAACTGTTCCTCTGTCTGGAGATACAACTCACCACTATTACTGTTCCTCTGTATGGAGATACAACTCACCACTATAACTGTTCCTCTGTCTGGAGATACAACTCACCACTATAACTGTTCCTCTGTCTGGAGATACAACTCACCACTATAACTGTTCCTCTGTCAGGAGATACAACTCAACACTAGAACTGTTCCTCTGTCTGGAGATACAAATCACCACTATAACTGTTCCTCCGGAGATACAACTCACCACTATAACTGTTCCTCTGGAGATACAACTCACCACTATAACTGTTCCTCTGGAGAGACAACTCACCACTATAACTGTTCCTCTGGAGATACAACTCACCACTATTACTGTTCCTCTGTCTGGAGATACAACTCACCACTATAACTGTTCCTCTGGAGATACAACTCACCACTATAACTGTTCCTCTGGAGATACAACTCACCACTATAACTGTTCCTCTGGAGATACAACTCACCACTATAACTGTTCCTCTGGAGATATAACTCACCACTATAACTTTTCCTCTGGAGATACAACTCACCACTATAACTGTTCCTCTGTCTGGAGATACAACTCACCACTATAACTGTTCCTCTGGAGATACAACTCACCACTATAACTGTTCCTCTTTAGATACAACTCACCACTATAACTGTTCCTCTAGAGATACAACTCACCACTATAACTGTTCCTCTGTCTGGAGATACAACTCACCACTATAAATGTTCCTCTGTCTGGAGATACAACTCACACTAGAACTGTTCCCCTGTCTGGAGATAGGACTCACCAAGATAACTGTTCCTCTGGAGATACAACGCACACCTATAACTGTTCCTAAGGAGATACAACTCACCACTATAACTGTTCCTCTGGAGATACAACTCACCACTATAACTGTTCCTCTGGAGATACAACTCACCACTTCAACTGTTCCTCTGTGTGGAGATACAACTCACCGCTATAACTGTTCCTCTGTCTGGAGATACAACTCACCACTATAACTGTTCCTCTGTCAGGAGATACAACTCAACACTAGAACTGTTCCTCTGTCTGGAGATACAAATCACCACTATAACTGTTCCTCTGGAGATACACCTCACCACTATAACTGTTCCTCTGGAGAGACAACTCACCACTATAACTGTTCCTCTGGCGATACAACTCACCACTATTACTGGTCCTCTGTCTGGAGATACAACTCACCACTATAACTGTTCCTCTGGAGATACAACTCACCACTATAACTGTTCCTCTGGAGATACAACTCAACACTATAACTGTTCCTCTGGAGATATAACTCACCACTATAACTGTTCCTCTGGAGATACAACTCACCACTATAACTGTTCCTCTGGAGAGACAACTCACCACTATAACTGTTCCTCTGGAGATACAACTCACCACTATAACTGTTCCTCTGGAGATACAACTCACCACTTCAACTGTTCCTCTGTCTGGAGATACAACTCACCGCTATAACTGTTCCTCTGTCTGGAGATACAACTCACCACTATAACTGTTCCTCTGTCAGGAGATACAACTCAACACTAGAACTGTTCCTGTGTCTGGAGATACAAATCACCACTATAACTGTTCCTCTGGAGATACAACTCACCACTATAACTGTTCCTCTGGAGATACAACTCACCACTATAACTGTTCCTCTGGAGAGACAACTCACCACTATTACTGTTCCTCTGTCTGGAGATACAACTCACCACTATAACTGTTCCTCTGCAGATACAACTCACCACTATAACTGTTCCTCTGGAGATACAACTCACCACTATAACTGTTCCTCTGTCTGGAGATACAACTCACCACGATTACTGTTCCTCTGTCTGGAGATACAACTCACCACTATAACTGTTCCTCTGTCTGGAGATACAACTCACCACTATAACTGTTCCTCTGTCTGGAGATACAACTCACCACTATAACTGTTCCTCTGTCTGGAGATACAACTCACCACTATAACTGTTCCTCTGTCTGGAGATACAACTCACCACTTAAATTGTTCCTCTGTCTGGAGATACAACTCACCACTATAACTGTTCCTCTGGAGATACAACTCACCACTATAACTGTTCCTCTGGAGATACAACTCAACACTATAACTGTTCCTCTGGAGATATAACTCACCACTATAACTGTTCCTCTGGAGATACAACTCACCACTATAACTGTTCCTCTGGAGAGACAACTCACCACTATAACTGTTCCTCTGGAGATACAACTCACCACTATAACTGTTCCTCTGGAGATACAACTCACCACTTCAACTGTTCCTCTGTCTGGAGATACAACTCACCGCTATAACTATTCCTCTGTCTGGAGATACAACTCACCACTATAACTGTTCCTCTGTCTGGAGATACAAATCACCACTATAACTGTTCCTCTGGAGATACAACTCACCACTATAACTGTTCCTCTGGAGATACAACTCACCACTATAACTGTTCCTCTGGAGAGACAACTCACCACTATTACTGTTCCTCTGTCTGGAGATACAACTCACCACTATAACTGTTCCTCTGGAGATACAACTCACCACTATAACTGTTCCTCTGTCTGGAGATACAACTCACCACTATTACTGTTCCTCTGTCTAGAGATACAACTCACCACTATAACTGTTCCTCTGTCTGGAGATACAACTCACCACTATAACTGTTCCTCTGTCTGGAGATACAACTCACCACTATAACTGTTCCTCTGTCAGGAGATACAACTCAACACTAGAACTGTTCCTCTGTCTGGAGATACAAATCACCACTATAACTGTTCCTCCGGAGATACAACTCACCACTGTAACTGTTCCTCTGGAGATACAACTCACCACTATAACTGTTCCTCTGGAGAGACAACTCACCACTATAACTGTTCCTCTGGAGATACAACTCACCACTATTACTGTTCCTCTGTCTGGAGATACAACTCACCACTATAACTGTTCCTCTGGAGATACAACTCACCACTATAACTGTTCCTCTGGAGATACAACTCACCACTATAACTGTTCCTCTGGAGATACAACTCACCACTATAACTGTTCCTCTGGAGATATAACTCACCACTATAACTTTTCCTCTGGAGATACAACTCACCACTATAACTGTTCCTCTGTCTGGAGATACAACTCACCACTATAACTGTTCCTCTGGAGATACAACTCACCACTATAACTGTTCCTCTTTAGATACAACTCACCACTATAACTGTTCCTCTAGAGATACAACTCACCACTATAACTGTTCCTCTGTCTGGAGATACAACTCACCACTATAAATGTTCCTCTGTCTGGAGATACAACTCACACTAGAACTGTTCCCCTGTCTGGAGATAGGACTCACCACGATAACTGTTCCTCTGGAGATACAACGCACAACTATAACTGTTCCTAAGGAGATACAACTCACCACTATAACTGTTCATCTGGAGATACAACTCACCACTATAACTGTTCCTCTGGAGATACAACTCACCACTTCAACTGTTCCTCTGTGTGGAGATACAACTCACCGCTATAACTGATCCTCTGTCTGGAGATACAACTCACCACTATAACTGTTCCTCTGTCAGGAGATACAACTCAACACTAGAACTGTTCCTCTGTCTGGAGATACAAATCACCACTATAACTGTTCCTCTGGAGATACAACTCACCACTATAACTGTTCCTCTGGAGAGACAACTCACCACTATAACTGTTCCTCTGGAGATACAACTCACCACTATTACTGTTCCTCTGTCTGGAGATACAACTCACCACTATAACTGTTCCTCTGGAGATACAACTCACCACTATAACTGTTCCTCTGGAGATACAACTCAACACTATAACTGTTCCTCTGGAGATATAACTCACCACTATAACTGTTCCTCTGGAGATACAACTCACCACTATAACTATTCCTCTGGAGAGACAACTCACCACTATAACTGTTCCTCTGGAGATACAACTCACCACTATAACTGTTCCTCTGGAGATACAACTCACCACTTCAACTGTTCCTCTGTCTGGAGATACAACTCACCGCTATAACTATTCCTCTGTCTGGAGATACAACTCACCACTATAACTGTTCCTCTGTCAGGAGATACAACTCAACACTAGAACTGTTCCTCTGTCTGGAGATACAAATCACCACTATAACTGTTCCTCTGGAGATACAACTCACCACTATAACTGTTCCTCTGGAGATACAACTCACCACTATAACTGGTCCTCTGGAGAGACAACTCACCACTATTACTGTTCCTCTGTCTGGAGATACAACTCACCACTATAACTGTTCCTCTGCAGATACAACTCACCACTATAACTGTTCCTCTGGAGATACAACTCACCACTATAACTGTTCCTCTGTCTGGAGATACAAATCACCACTTCAACTGTTCCTCTGTCTGGAGATACAACTCACCGCTATAACTATTCCTCTGTCTGGAGATACAACTCACCACTATAACTGTTCCTCTGTCTGGAGATACAACTCACCACTTAAATTGTTCCTCTGTCTGGAGATACAACTCACCACTATAACTGTTCCTCTGGAGATACAACTCACCACTATAACTGTTCCTCTGGAGATACAACTCAACACTATAACTGTTCCTCTGGAGATACAACTCACCACTATAACTGTTCCTCTGGAGAGACAACTCACCACTATAACTGTTCCTCTGGAGATACAACTCACCACTATAACTGTTCCTCTGGAGATACAACTCACCACTTCAACTGTTCCTCTGTCTGGAGATACAACTCACCGCTATAACTATTCCTCTGTCTGGAGATACAACTCACCACTATAACTGTTCCTCTGTCAGGAGATACAACTCAACACTAGAACTGTTCCTCTGTCTGGAGATACAAATCACCACTATAACTGTTCCTCTGGAGATACAACTCACCACTATAACTGTTCCTCTGGAGATACAACTCACCACTATAACTGTTCCTCTGGAGAGACAACTCACCACTATTACTGTTCCTCTGTCTGGAGATACAACTCACCACTATAACTGTTCCTCTGGAGATACAACTCACCACTATAACTGTTCCTCTGTCTGGAGATACAACTCACCACTATTACTGTTCCTCTGTCTAGAGATACAACTCACCACTATAACTGTTCCTCTGTCTGGAGATACAACTCACCACTATAACTGTTCCTCTGTCTGGAGATACAACTCACCACTATAACTGTTCCTCTGTCAGGAGATACAACTCAACACTAGAACTGTTCCTCTGTCTGGAGATACAAATCACCACTATAACTGTTCCTCCGGAGATACAACTCACCACTGTAACTGTTCCTCTGGAGATACAACTCACCACTATAACTGTTCCTCTGGAGAGACAACTCACCACTATAACTGTTCCTCTGGAGATACAACTCACCACTATTACTGTTCCTCTGTCTGGAGATACAACTCACCACTATAACTGTTCCTCTGGAGATACAACTCACCACTATAACTGTTCCTCTGGAGATACAACTCACCACTATAACTGTTCCTCTGGAGATACAACTCACCACTATAACTGTTCCTCTGGAGATATAACTCACCACTATAACTTTTCCTCTGGAGATACAACTCACCACTATAACTGTTCCTCTGTCTGGAGATACAACTCACCACTATAACTGTTCCTCTGGAGATACAACTCACCACTATAACTGTTCCTCTTTAGATACAACTCACCACTATAACTGTTCCTCTAGAGATACAACTCACCACTATAACTGTTCCTCTGTCTGGAGATACAACTCACCACTATAAATGTTCCTCTGTCTGGAGATACAACTCACACTAGAACTGTTCCCCTGTCTGGAGATAGGACTCACCACGATAACTGTTCCTCTGGAGATACAACGCACAACTATAACTGTTCCTAAGGAGATACAACTCACCACTATAACTGTTCATCTGGAGATACAACTCACCACTATAACTGTTCCTCTGGAGATACAACTCACCACTTCAACTGTTCCTCTGTGTGGAGATACAACTCACCGCTATAACTGTTCCTCTGTCTGGAGATACAACTCACCACTATAACTGTTCCTCTGTCAGGAGATACAACTCAACACTAGAACTGTTCCTCTGTCTGGAGATACAAATCACCACTATAACTGTTCCTCTGGAGATACAACTCACCACTATAACTGTTCCTCTGGAGAGACAACTCACCACTATAACTGTTCCTCTGGAGATACAACTCACCACTATTACTGTTCCTCTGTCTGGAGATACAACTCACCACTATAACTGTTCCTCTGGAGATACAACTCACCACTATAACTGTTCCTCTGGAGATACAACTCAACACTATAACTGTTCCTCTGGAGATATAACTCACCACTATAACTGTTCCTCTGGAGATACAACTCACCACTATAACTATTCCTCTGGAGAGACAACTCACCACTATAACTGTTCCTCTGGAGATACAACTCACCACTATAACTGTTCCTCTGGAGATACAACTCACCACTTCAACTGTTCCTCTGTCTGGAGATACAACTCACCGCTATAACTATTCCTCTGTCTGGAGATACAACTCACCACTATAACTGTTCCTCTGTCAGGAGATACAACTCAACACTAGAACTGTTCCTCTGTCTGGAGATACAAATCACCACTATAACTGTTCCTCTGGAGATACAACTCACCACTATAACTGTTCCTCTGGAGATACAACTCACCACTATAACTGGTCCTCTGGAGAGACAACTCACCACTATTACTGTTCCTCTGTCTGGAGATACAACTCACCACTATAACTGTTCCTCTGCAGATACAACTCACCACTATAACTGTTCCTCTGGAGATACAACTCACCACTATAACTGTTCCTCTGTCTGGAGATACAAATCACCACTTCAACTGTTCCTCTGTCTGGAGATACAACTCACCGCTATAACTATTCCTCTGTCTGGAGATACAACTCACCACTATAACTGTTCCTCTGTCAGGAGATACAACTCAACACTAGAACTGTTCCTCTGTCTGGAGATACAAATCACCACTATAACTGTTCCTCTGGAGATACAACTCACCACTATAACTGTTCCTCTGGAGATACAACTCACCACTATAACTGGTCCTCTGGAGAGACAACTCACCACTATTACTGTTCCTCTGTCTGGAGATACAACTCACCACTATAACTGTTCCTCTGCAGATACAACTCACCACTATAACTGTTCCTCTGGAGATACAACTCACCACTATAACTGTTCGTCTGTCTGGAGATACAACTCATCACGATTACTGTTCCTCTGTCTGGAGATACAACTCACCACTATAACTGTTCATCTGTCTGGAGATACAACTCACCACTATAACTGTTCCTCTGTCTGGAGATACAACTCACCACTATAACTGTTCCTCTGTCAGGAGATACAACTCAACACTAGAACTGTTCCTCTGTCTGGAGATACAAATCACCACTATAACTGTTCCTCCGGAGATACAACTCACCACTATAACTGTTCCTCTGGAGATACAACTCACCACTATAACTGTTCCTCTGGAGAGACAACTCACCACTATAACTGTTCCTCTGGAGATACAACTCACCACTATTACTGTTCCTCTGTCTGGAGATACAACTCACCACTATAACTGTTCCTCTGGAGATACAACTCACCACTATAACTGTTCCTCTGGAGATACAACTCACCACTATAACTGTTCCTCTGGAGATACAACTCACCACTATAACTGTTCCTCTGGAGATATAACTCACCACTATAACTTTTCCTCTGGAGATACAACTCACCACTATAACTGTTCCTCTGTCTGTAGATACAACTCACCACCATAACTGTTCCTCTGTCTGGAGATACAACTCACCACTATAACTGTTCCACTGGAGATACAACTCACCACTATAACTGTTCCTCTGGAGATACAACTCACCACTATAACTGTTCCTCTGGAGATACAACTCACCACTATAACTGTTCCATTAGAGATACAACTCACCACTATAACTGTTTCTCTGTCTGGAGATACAACTCACCACTATAACTGTTCCTCTGTCTGGAGATACAACTCACCACTATAACTGTTCCTCTGTCTGGGGATACAACTCACCACTATAAATGTTCCTCTGTCTGGAGATACAACTCACCACTAGAACTGTTCCTCTGTCTGGAGATAGAACTCACCACTATAACTGTTCCTCTGGAGATACAACTCACCACTATAACTGTTCCTCTGTCTGGAGATACAACTCACCACTATAACTGTTCCTCTGTCTGGAGATACAACTCACCACTATAACTGTTCCTCTGTCTGGAGATACAACTCACACTAGAACTGTTCCCCTGTCTGGAGATAGAACTCACCACGATAACTGTTCCTCTGGAGATACAACGCACAACTATAACTGTTCCTAAGGAGATACAACTCACCACTATAACTGTTCCTCTGGAGATACAACTCACCAATATAACTGTTCCTCTGTCTGGAGATACAACTCAACACTATAACTGTTCCTCTGTCTGGAGATACAACTCACCACTATAACTGTTCCTCTGTCAGGAGATACAACTCACCACTAGAACTGTTCCTCTGTCTGGAGATACAACTCACCACTATAACTGTTCCTCTGGAGATACAACTCACCACTATAACTGTTCCTCTGGAGAGACAACTCACCACTTTAACTGTTCATCTGGAGATACAACTCACCACTATTACTGTTCCTCTGTCTGGAGATACAACTCACAACTATAACTGTTCCTAAGGAGATACAACTCACCACTATAAATTTTCCTCTGGAGATACAACTCACCACTATAACTGTTCCTCTGGAGATACAACTCACCACTTCAACTGTTTCTCTGTCTGGAGATACAACTCACCGCTATAACTGTCCCTCTGTCTGGAGATACAACTCACCACTATAACTGTTCCTCTGTCAGGAGAAACAACTCAACACTAGAACTGTTCCTCTGTCTGGAGATACAAATCACCACTATAACTGTTCCTCTGGAGAGACAACTCACCACTATAACTGTTCCTCTGGAGATACAACTCACCACTATTACTGTTCCTCTGTCCGGAGATACAACTCACCACTATAACTGTTCCTCTGGAGATAGAACTCACCACTATAACTGTGCCTCTGGAGATACAACTCACCACTATAACTGTTCCTCTGGAGATACAACTCACCACTATAACTGTTCCTCTGGAGATATAACTCACCACTATAACTGTTCCTCTGGAGATACAACTCACCACTATAACTGTTCCTCTGTCTGGAGATACAACTCACCACTATAACTGTTCCTCTGTCTGGAGATACAACTCACCACTATAACTTCTCCACTGGAGATACAACTCACCACTATAACTGTTCCTCTGCAGATACAACTCACCACTATAACTGTTCCTCTGGAGATACAACTCACCACTATAACTGTTCCTCTGTCTGGAGATACAACTCACAACTATAACTGTTCCTCTGTCTGGAGATACATCTCACCACTATAACTGTTCCTCTGTCAGGAGATACAACTCACCACTATAACTGTTCCTCTGTCTGGAGATACAACTCACCACTATAACTGTTCCTCTGGAGATACAACTCACCACTATAACTGTTCCTCTGGAGAGACAACTCCCCACTATAACTGTTCCTCTGGAGATACAACTCACCACTATTACTTTTCCTCTGTCTGGAGATACAACTCACAACTATAAATGTTCCTAAGGAGATTCTACTCACCACTATAACTGTTCCTCTGGAGATACAACTCACCACTTTAACTGTTCCTCTGACTGGAGATACAACTCACCGCTATAACTGTTCCTCTGTCTGGAGATACAACTCACCACTATAACTGTTCCTCTGTCTGGAGATACAACTCACCACTATAACTGTTCCACTGTCTGGAGATACAACTCACCACTATAACTGTTCCTCTGGAGAGACAACTCACCACTATAACTGTTCCTCTGGAGATACAACTCACCACTATTACTGTTCCTCTGTCTAGAGATACAACTCACCACTATAACTGTTCCTCTGTCTGGAGATACAACTCACCACTATAACTGTTCCTCGTTCAGGAGATACAACTCAACACTAGAACTGTTCCTCTGTCTGGAGATACAAATCAACACTATAACTGTTCCTCCGGAGATACAACTCACCACTATAACTTTTCCTCTGGAGATACAACTCACCACTATAACTGTTCCTCTGGAGATACAACTCACCACTATTACTGTTCCTCTGTCTGGAGATACAACTCACCACTATAACTGTTCCTCTGTCTGGAGATACAACTCACCACTATAACTGTTCCTCTGGAGATACAACTCACCACTATAACTGTTCCTCTGGAGATACAACTCACCACTATAACTGTTCCTCTGGAGATACAACTCACCACTATAACTGTTCCTCTGTCTGGAGATACAACTCACCACTATAACTGTTCCTCTGTCTGGAGATACAACTCACCACTATAACTGTTCCACTGGAGATACAACTCACCACTATAACTGTTCCTCTGGAGATACAACTCACCACTATAACTGTTCCTCTGGAGATACAACTCACCACTAAAGCTGTTCCTCTTTAGATACAACTCACCACTATAACTGTTCCTCTAGAGATACAACTCACCACTATAACTGTTCCTCTGTCTGGAGATAGAACTCACCACTATAAATGTTCCTCTGTCTGGAGATACAACTCACACTAGAACTGTTCCCCTGTCTGGAGATAGGACTCACCACGATAACTGTTCCTCTGGAGATACAACGCACAACTATAACTGTTCCTAAGGAGATACAACTCACCACTATAACTGTTCCTCTGGAGATACAACTCACCACTATAACTGTTCCTCTGGAGATACAACTCACCACTTCAACTGTTCCTCTGTCTGGAGATACAACTCACCGCTATAACTGTTCCTCTGTCTGGAGATACAACTCACCACTATAACTGTTCCTCTGTCAGGAGATACAACTCAACACTAGAACTGTTCCTCTGTCTGGAGATACAAATCACCACTATAACTGTTCCTCTGTCTGGAGATACAACTCACCACTATAACTGTTCCTCTGGAGATACAACTCACCACTATAACTGTTCCTCTGGAGAGACAACTCCCCACTATAACTGTTCCTCTGGAGATACAACTCACCACTATTACTTTTCCTCTGTCTGGAGATACAACTCACAACTATAAATGTTCCTAAGGAGATTCTACTCACCACTATAACTGTTCCTCTGGAGATACAACTCACCACTTTAACTGTTCCTCTGACTGGAGATACAACTCACCGCTATAACTGTTCCTCTGTCTGGAGATACAACTCACCACAATAACTGTTCCTCTGTCTGGAGATACAACTCACCACTATAACTGTTCCACTGTCTGGAGATACAACTCACCACTATAACTGTTCCTCTGGAGAGACAACTCACCACTATAACTGTTCCTCTGGAGATACAACTCACCACTATTACTGTTCCTCTGTCTAGAGATACAACTCACCACTATAACTGTTCCTCTGTCTGGAGATACAACTCACCACTATAACTGTTCCTCGTTCAGGAGATACAACTCAACACTAGAACTGTTCCTCTGTCTGGAGATACAAATCAACACTATAACTGTTCCTCCGGAGATACAACTCACCACTATAACTGTTCCTCTGGAGATACAACTCACCACTATAACTGTTCCTCTGGAGATACAACTCACCACTATTACTGTTCCTCTGTCTGGAGATACAACTCACCACTATAACTGTTCCTCTGTCTGGAGATACAACTCACCACTATAACTGTTCCTCTGGAGATACAACTCACCACTATAACTGTTCCTCTGGAGATACAACTCACCACTATAACTGTTCCTCTGGAGATACAACTCACCACTATAACTGTTCCTCTGTCTGGAGATACAACTCACCACTATAACTGTTCCTCTGTCTGGAGATACAACTCACCACTATAACTGTTCCCTCTGTCTGGAGATACAACTCACCACTATAACTGTTCCTCTGTCAGGAGATACAACTCAACACTAGAACTGTTCCTCTGTCTGGAGATACAAATCACCACTATAACTGTTCCTCTGGAGATACAACTCACCACTATAACTGTTCCTCTGGAGATACAACTCACCACTATAACTGGTCCTCTGGAGAGACAACTCACCACTATTACTGTTCCTCTGTCTGGAGATACAACTCACCACTATAACTGTTCCTCTGCAGATACAACTCACCACTATAACTGTTCCTCTGGAGATACAACTCACCACTATAACTGTTCCTCTGTCTGGAGATACAACTCACCACTTCAACTGTTCCTCTGTCTGGAGATACAACTCACCGCTATAACTATTCCTCTGTCTGGAGATACAACTCACCACTATAACTGTTCCTCTGTCAGGAGATACAACTCAACACTAGAACTGTTCCTCTGTCTGGAGATACAAATCACCACTATAACTGTTCCTCTGGAGATACAACTCACCACTATAACTTTTCCTCTGGAGATACAACTCACCACTATAACTGTTCCTCTGGAGATACAACTCACCACTATTACTGTTCCTCTGTCTGGAGATACAACTCACCACTATAACTGTTCCTCTGTCTGGAGATACAACTCACCACTATAACTGTTCCTCTGGAGATACAACTCACCACTATAACTGTTCCTCTGGAGATACAACTCACCACTATAACTGTTCCTCTGTCTGGAGATACAACTCACCACTATAACTGTTCCCTCTGTCTGGAGATACAACTCACCACTATAACTGTTCCTCTGTCAGGAGATACAACTCAACACTAGAACTGTTCCTCTGTCTGGAGATACAAATCACCACTATAACTGTTCCTCTGGAGATACAACTCACCACTATAACTGTTCCTCTGGAGATACAACTCACCACTATAACTGGTCCTCTGGAGAGACAACTCACCACTATTACTGTTCCTCTGTCTGGAGATACAACTCACCACTATAACTGTTCCTCTGCAGATACAACTCACCACTATAACTGTTCCTCTGGAGATACAACTCACCACTATAACTGTTCCTCTGTCTGGAGATACAACTCACCACTTCAACTGTTCCTCTGTCTGGAGATACAACTCACCGCTATAACTATTCCTCTGTCTGGAGATACAACTCACCACTATAACTGTTCCTCTGTCAGGAGATACAACTCAACACTAGAACTGTTCCTCTGTCTGGAGATACAAATCACCACTATAACTGTTCCTCTGGAGATACAACTCACCACTATAACTGTTCCTCTGGAGATACAACTCACCACTATAACTGGTCCTCTGGAGAGACAACTCACCACTATTACTGTTCCTCTGTCTGGAGATACAACTCACCACTATAACTGTTCCTCTGCAGATACAACTCACCACTATAACTGTTCCTCTGGAGATACAACTCACCACTATAACTGTTCCTCTGTCTGGAGATACAACTCACCACGATTACTGTTCCTCTGTCTGGAGATACAACTCACCACTATAACTGTTCCTCTGTCTGGAGATACAACTCACCACTATAACTGTTCCTCTGTCTGGAGATACAACTCACCACTATAACTGTTCCTCTGTCAGGAGATACAACTCAACACTAGAACTGTTCCTCTGTCTGGAGATACAAATCACCACTATAACTGTTCCTCCGGAGATACAACTCACCACTATAACTGTTCCTCTGGAGATACAACTCACCACTATAACTGTTCCTCTGGAGAGACAACTCACCACTATAACTGTTCCTCTGGAGATACAACTCACCACTATTACTGTTCCTCTGTCTGGAGATACAACTCACCACTATAACTGTTCCTCTGGAGATACAACTCACCACTATAACTGTTCCTCTGGAGATACAACTCACCACTATAACTGTTCCTCTGGAGATACAACTCACCACTATAACTGTTCCTCTGGAGATATAACTCACCACTATAACTTTTCCTCTGGAGATACAACTCACCACTATAACTGTTCCTCTGTCTGGAGATACAACTCACCACCATAACTGTTCCTCTGTCTGGAGATACAACTCACCACTATAACTGTTCCACTGGAGATACAACTCACCACTATAACTGTTCCTCTGGAGATACAACTCACCACTATAACTGTTCCTCTGGAGATACAACTCACCACTATAACTGTTCCTCCAGAGATACAACTCACCACTATAACTGTTTCTCTGTCTGGAGATACAACTCACCACTATAACTGTTCCTCTGTCTGGAGATACAACTCACCACTATAACTGTTCCTCTGTCTGGGGATACAACTCACCACTATAAATGTTCCTCTGTCTGGAGATACAACTCACCACTAGAACTGTTCCTCTGTCTGGAGATAGAACTCACCACTATAACTGTTCCTCTGGAGATACAACTCACCACTATAACTGTTCCTCTGTCTGGAGATACAACTCACCACTATAACTGTTCCTCTGTCTGGAGATACAACTCACCACTATAAATGTTCCTCTGTCTGGAGATACAACTCACACTAGAACTGTTCCCCTGTCTGGAGATAGAACTCACCACGATAACTGTTCCTCTGGAGATACAACGCACAACTATAACTGTTCCTAAGGAGATACAACTCACCACTATAACTGTTCCTCTGGAGATACAACTCACCACTATAACTGTTCCTCTGTCTGGAGATACAACTCAACACTATAACTGTTCCTCTGTCTGGAGATACAACTCACCACTATAACTGTTCCTCTGTCAGGAGATACAACTCACCACTAGAACTGTTCCTCTGTCTGGAGATACAACTCACCACTATAAATGTTCCTCTGTCTGGAGATACAACTCACACTAGAACTGTTCCCCTGTCTGGAGATAGGACTCACCACGATAACTGTTCCTCTGGAGATACAACGCACAACTATAACTGTTCCTAAGGAGATACAACTCACCACTATAACTGTTCCTCTGGAGATACAACTCACCACTATAACTGTTCCTCTGGAGATACAACTCACCACTTTAACTGTTCCTCTGTCTGGAGATACAACTCACCGCTATAACTGTTCCTCTGTCTGGAGATACAACTCACCACTATAACTGTTCCTCTGTCAGGAGATACAACTCAACACTAGAACTGTTCCTCTGTCTGGAGATACAAATCACCACTATAACTGTTCCTCTGTCTGGAGATACAACTCACCACTATAACTGTTCCTCTGGAGATACAACTCACCACTATAACTGTTCCTCTGGAGAGACAACTCCCCACTATAACTGTTCCTCTGGAGATACAACTCACCACTATTACTTTTCCTCTGTCTGGAGATACAACTCACAACTATAAATGTTCCTAAGGAGATTCTACTCACCACTATAACTGTTCCTCTGGAGATACAACTCACCACTTTAACTGTTCCTCTGACTGGAGATACAACTCACCGCTATAACTGTTCCTCTGTCTGGAGATACAACTCACCACAATAACTGTTCCTCTGTCTGGAGATACAACTCACCACTATAACTGTTCCACTGTCTGGAGATACAACTCACCACTATAACTGTTCCTCTGGAGAGACAACTCACCACTATAACTGTTCCTCTGGAGATACAACTCACCACTATTACTGTTCCTCTGTCTAGAGATACAACTCACCACTATAACTGTTCCTCTGTCAGGAGATACAACTCAACACTAGAACTGTTCCTCTGTCTGGAGATACAAATCACCACTATAACTGTTCCTCTGTCTGGAGATACAACTCACCACTATAACTGTTCCTCTGGAGATACAACTCACCACTATAACTGTTCCTCTGGAGAGACAACTCCCCACTATAACTGTTCCTCTGGAGATACAACTCACCACTATTACTTTTCCTCTGTCTGGAGATACAACTCACAACTATAAATGTTCCTAAGGAGATTCTACTCACCACTATAACTGTTCCTCTGGAGATACAACTCACCACTTTAACTGTTCCTCTGACTGGAGATACAACTCACCGCTATAACTGTTCCTCTGTCTGGAGATACAACTCACCACAATAACTGTTCCTCTGTCTGGAGATACAACTCACCACTATAACTGTTCCACTGTCTGGAGATACAACTCACCACTATAACTGTTCCTCTGGAGAGACAACTCACCACTATAACTGTTCCTCTGGAGATACAACTCACCACTATTACTGTTCCTCTGTCTAGAGATACAACTCACCACTATAACTGTTCCTCTGTCTGGAGATACAACTCACCACTATAACTGTTCCTCGTTCAGGAGATACAACTCAACACTAGAACTTTTCCTCTGTCTGGAGATACAAATCAACACTATAACTGTTCCTCCGGAGATACAACTCACCACTATAACTGTTCCTCTGGAGATACAACTCACCACTATAACTGTTCCTCTGGAGATACAACTCACCACTATTACTGTTCCTCTGTCTGGAGATACAACTCACCACTATAACTGTTCCTCTGTCTGGAGATACAACTCACCACTATAACTGTTCCTCTGGAGATACAACTCACCACTATAACTGTTCCTCTGGAGATACAACTCACCACTATAACTGTTCCTCTGGAGATACAACTCACCACTATAACTGTTCCTCTGTCTGGAGATACAACTCACCACTATAACTGTTCCTCTGTCTGGAGATACAACTCACCACTATAACTGTTCCTCTGTCAGGAGATACAACTCAACACTAGAACTGTTCCTCTGTCTGGAGATACAAATCACCACTATAACTGTTCCTCTGGAGATACAACTCACCACTATAACTGTTCCTCTGGAGATACAACTCACCGCTATAACTGTTCCTCTGTCTGGAGATACAACTCACCACAATAACTGTTCCTCTGTCTGGAGATACAACTCACCACTATAACTGTTCCACTGTCTGGAGATACAACTCACCACTATAACTGTTCCTCTGGAGAGACAACTCACCACTATAACTGTTCCTCTGGAGATACAACTCACCACTATTACTGTTCCTCTGTCTAGAGATACAACTCACCACTATAACTGTTCCTCTGTCTGGAGATACAACTCACCACTATAACTGTTCCTCGTTCAGGAGATACAACTCAACACTAGAACTGTTCCTCTGTCTGGAGATACAAATCAACACTATAACTGTTCCTCCGGAGATACAACTCACCACTATAACTGTTCCTCTGGAGATACAACTCACCACTATAACTGTTCCTCTGGAGATACAACTCACCACTATTACTGTTCCTCTGTCTGGAGATACAACTCACCACTATAACTGTTCCTCTGTCTGGAGATACAACTCACCACTATAACTGTTCCTCTGGAGATACAACTCACCACTATAACTGTTCCTCTGGAGATACAACTCACCACTATAACTGTTCCTCTGTCTGGAGATACAACTCACCACTATAACTGTTCCTCTGTCTGGAGATACAACTCACCACTATAACTGTTCCTCTGTCAGGAGATACAACTCAACACTAGAACTGTTCCTCTGTCTGGAGATACAAATCACCACTATAACTGTTCCTCTGGAGATACAACTCACCACTATAACTGTTCCTCTGGAGATACTACTCACCGCTATAACTGTTCCTCTGTCTGGAGATACAACTCACCACAATAACTGTTCCTCTGTCTGGAGATACAACTCACCACTATAACTGTTCCACTGTCTGGAGATACAACTCACCACTATAACTGTTCCTCTGGAGAGACAACTCACCACTATAACTGTTCCTCTGGAGATACAACTCACCACTATTACTGTTCCTCTGTCTAGAGATACAACTCACCACTATAACTGTTCCTCTGTCAGGAGATACAACTCAACACTAGAACTGTTCCTCTGTCTGGAGATACAAATCACCACTATAACTGTTCCTCTGTCTGGAGATACAACTCACCACTATAACTGTTCCTCTGGAGATACAACTCACCACTATAACTGTTCCTCTGGAGAGACAACTCCCCACTATAACTGTTCCTCTGGAGATACAACTCACCACTATTACTTTTCCTCTGTCTGGAGATACAACTCACAACTATAAATGTTCCTAAGGAGATTCTACTCACCACTATAACTGTTCCTCTGGAGATACAACTCACCACTTTAACTGTTCCTCTGACTGGAGATACAACTCACCGCTATAACTGTTCCTCTGTCTGGAGATACAACTCACCACAATAACTGTTCCTCTGTCTGGAGATACAACTCACCACTATAACTGTTCCACTGTCTGGAGATACAACTCACCACTATAACTGTTCCTCTGGAGAGACAACTCACCACTATAACTGTTCCTCTGGAGATACAACTCACCACTATTACTGTTCCTCTGTCTAGAGATACAACTCACCACTATAACTGTTCCTCTGTCTGGAGATACAACTCACCACTATAACTGTTCCTCGTTCAGGAGATACAACTCAACACTAGAACTTTTCCTCTGTCTGGAGATACAAATCAACACTATAACTGTTCCTCCGGAGATACAACTCACCACTATAACTGTTCCTCTGGAGATACAACTCACCACTATAACTGTTCCTCTGGAGATACAACTCACCACTATTACTGTTCCTCTGTCTGGAGATACAACTCACCACTATAACTGTTCCTCTGTCTGGAGATACAACTCACCACTATAACTGTTCCTCTGGAGATACAACTCACCACTATAACTGTTCCTCTGGAGATACAACTCACCACTATAACTGTTCCTCTGGAGATACAACTCACCACTATAACTGTTCCTCTGTCTGGAGATACAACTCACCACTATAACTGTTCCTCTGTCTGGAGATACAACTCACCACTATAACTGTTCCTCTGTCAGGAGATACAACTCAACACTAGAACTGTTCCTCTGTCTGGAGATACAAATCACCACTATAACTGTTCCTCTGGAGATACAACTCACCACTATAACTGTTCCTCTGGAGATACAACTCACCGCTATAACTGTTCCTCTGTCTGGAGATACAACTCACCACAATAACTGTTCCTCTGTCTGGAGATACAACTCACCACTATAACTGTTCCACTGTCTGGAGATACAACTCACCACTATAACTGTTCCTCTGGAGAGACAACTCACCACTATAACTGTTCCTCTGGAGATACAACTCACCACTATTACTGTTCCTCTGTCTAGAGATACAACTCACCACTATAACTGTTCCTCTGTCTGGAGATACAACTCACCACTATAACTGTTCCTCGTTCAGGAGATACAACTCAACACTAGAACTGTTCCTCTGTCTGGAGATACAAATCAACACTATAACTGTTCCTCCGGAGATACAACTCACCACTATAACTGTTCCTCTGGAGATACAACTCACCACTATAACTGTTCCTCTGGAGATACAACTCACCACTATTACTGTTCCTCTGTCTGGAGATACAACTCACCACTATAACTGTTCCTCTGTCTGGAGATACAACTCACCACTATAACTGTTCCTCTGGAGATACAACTCACCACTATAACTGTTCCTCTGGAGATACAACTCACCACTATAACTGTTCCTCTGTCTGGAGATACAACTCACCACTATAACTGTTCCTCTGTCTGGAGATACAACTCACCACTATAACTGTTCCTCTGTCAGGAGATACAACTCAACACTAGAACTGTTCCTCTGTCTGGAGATACAAATCACCACTATAACTGTTCCTCTGGAGATACAACTCACCACTATAACTGTTCCTCTGGAGATACTACTCACCGCTATAACTGTTCCTCTGTCTGGAGATACAACTCACCACAATAACTGTTCCTCTGTCTGGAGATACAACTCACCACTATAACTGTTCCACTGTCTGGAGATACAACTCACCACTATAACTGTTCCTCTGGAGAGACAACTCACCACTATAACTGTTCCTCTGGAGATACAACTCACCACTATTACTGTTCCTCTGTCTAGAGATACAACTCACCACTATAACTGTTCCTCTGTCTGGAGATACAACTCACCACTATAACTGTTCCTCGTTCAGGAGATACAACTCAACACTGGAACTGTTCCTCTGTCTGGAGATACAAATCAACACTATAACTGTTCCTCCGGAGATACAACTCACCACTATAACTGTTCCTCTGGAGATACAACTCACCACTATAACTGTTCCTCTGGAGATACAACTCACCACTATTACTGTTCCTCTGTCTGGAGATACAACTCACCACTATAACTGTTCCTCTGTCTGGAGATACAACTCACCACTATAACTGTTCCTCTGGAGATACAACTCACCACTATAACTGTTCCTCTGGAGATACAACTCACCACTATAACTGTTCCTCTAGAGATACAACTCACCACTATAACTGTTTCTCTGTCTGGAGATACAACTCACCACTATAACTGTTCCTCTGTCTGGAGATACAACTCACCACAATAACTGTTCCTCTGTCTGGGGATACAACTCACCACTATAAATGTTCCTCTGTCTGGAGATACAACTCACCACTAGAACTGTTCCTCTGTCTGGAGATAGAACTCACCACTATAACTGTTCCTCTGGAGATACAACTCACCACTATTACTGTTCCTCTGTCTAGAGATACAACTCACCACTATAACTGTTCCTCTGTCTGGAGATACAACTCACCACTATAACTGTTCCTCGTTCAGGAGATACAACTCAACACTAGAACTGTTCCTCTGTCTGGAGATACAAATCAACACTATAACTGTTCCTCCGGAGATACAACTCACCACTATAACTGTTCCTCTGGAGATACAACTCACCACTATAACTGTTCCTCTGGAGATACAACTCACCACTATTACTGTTCCTCTGTCTGGAGATACAACTCACCACTATAACTGTTCCTCTGTCTGGAGATACAACTCACCACTATAACTGTTCCTCTGGAGATACAACTCACCACTATAACTGTTCCTCTGGAGATACAACTCACCACTATAACTGTTCCTCTAGAGATACAACTCACCACTATAACTGTTTCTCTGTCTGGAGATACAACTCACCACTATAACTGTTCCTCTGTCTGGAGATACAACTCACCACTATAACTGTTCCTCTGTCTGGGGATACAACTCACCACTATAAATGTTCCTCTGTCTGGAGATACAACTCACCACTAGAACTGTTCCTCTGTCTGGAGATAGAACTCACCACTATAACTGTTCCTCTGGAGATACAACTCACCACTATAACTGTACCTCTGGCTGGAGATACAACTCACCACTATAACTGTTCCTCTGTCTGGAGATACAACTCACCACTATAAATGTTCCTCTGTCTGGAGATACAACTCACACTAGAACTGTTCCCCTGTCTGGAGATAGAACTCACCACGATAACTGTTCCTCTGGAGATACAACGCACAACTATAACTGTTCCTAAGGAGATACAACTCACCACTATAACTGTTCCTCTGGAGATACAACTCACCACTATAACTGTTCCTCTGTCTGGAGATACAACTCAACACTATAACTGTTCCTCTGTCTGGAGATACAACTCACCACTATAACTGTTCCTCTGTCAGGAGATACAACTCACCACTAGAACTGTTCCTCTGTCTGGAGATACAACTCACCACTATAAATGTTCCTCTGTCTGGAGATACAACTCACACTAGAACTGTTCCCCTGTCTGGAGATAGGACTCACCACGATAACTGTTCCACTGGAGATACAACGCACAACTATAACTGTTCCTAAGGAGATACAACTCACCACTATAACTGTTCCTCTGGAGATACAACTCACCACTATAACTGTTCCTCTGGAGATACAACTCACCACTTCAACTGTTCCTCTGTCTGGAGATACAACTCACCGCTATAACTGTTCCTCTGTCTGGAGATACAACTCACCACTATAACTGTTCCTCTGTCAGGAGATACAACTCAACACTAGAACTGTTCCTCTGTCTGGAGATACAAATCACCACTATAACTGTTCCTCTGTCTGGAGATACAACTCACCACTATAACTGTTCCTCTGGAGATACAACTCACCACTATAACTTTTCCTCTGGAGAGACAACTCCCCACTATAACTGTTCCTCTGGAGATACAACTCACCACTATTACTTTTCCTCTGTCTGGAGATACAACTCACAACTATAAATGTTCCTAAGGAGATTCTACTCACCACTATAACTGTTCCTCTGGAGATACAACTCACCACTTTAACTGTTCCTCTGACTGGAGATACAACTCACCACTATAACTGTTCCTCTGGAGATACAACTCACCACTATTACTGTTCCTCTGTCTAGAGATACAACTCACCACTATAACTGTTCCTCTGTCTGGAGATACAACTCACCACTATAACTGTTCCTCGTTCAGGAGATACAACTCAACACTAGAACTGTTCCTCTGTCTGGAGATACAAATCAACACTATAACTGTTCCTCCGGAGATACAACTCACCACTATAACTGTTCCTCTGGAGATACAACTCACCACTATAACTGTTCCTCTGGAGATACAACTCACCACTATTACTGTTCCTCTGTCTGGAGATACAACTCACCACTATAACTGTTCCTCTGTCTGGAGATACAACTCACCACTATAACTGTTCCTCTGGAGATACAACTCACCACTATAACTGTTCCTCTGTCTGGAGATACAACTCACCACTATAACTGTTCCTCTGTCTGGAGATACAACTCACCACTATAACTGTTCCTCTGTCAGGAGATACAACTCAACACTAGAACTGTTCCTCTGTCTGGAGATACAAATCACCACTATAACTGTTCCTCTGGAGATACAACTCACCACTATTACTGTTCCTCTGTCTGGAGATACAACTCACCACTATAACTGTTCCTCTGCAGATACAACTCACCACTATAACTGTTCCTCTGGAGATACAACTCACCACTATAACTGTTCCTCTGTCTGGAGATACAACTCACCACTTCAACTGTTCCTCTGTCTGGAGATACAACTCACCGCTATAACTATTCCTCTGTCTGGAGATACAACTCACACTAGAACTGTTCCCCTGTCTGGAGATAGGACTCACCACGATAACTGTTCCTCTGGAGATACAACGCACAACTATAACTGTTCCTCTGGAGATACAACTCACCACTATAACTGTTCCTCTGGAGATACAACTCACCACTTCAACTGTTCTTCTGTCTGGAGATACAACTCACCGCTATAACTGTTCCTCTGTCTGGAGATACAACTCACCACTATAACTGTTCCTCTGTCAGGAGATACAACTCAACACTAGAACTGTTCCTCTGTCTGGAGATACAAATCACCACTATAACTGTTCCTCTGTCTGGAGATACAACTCACCACTATAACTGTTCCTCTGGAGATACAACTCACCACTATAACTGTTCCTCTGGAGAGACAACTCCCCACTATAACTGTTCCTCTGGAGATACAACTCACCACTATTACTTTTCCTCTGTCTGGAGATACAACTCACAACTATAAATGTTCCTAAGGAGATTCTACTCACCACTATAACTGTTCCTCTGGAGATGCAACTCACCACTTTAACTGTTCCTCTGACTGGAGATACAACTCACCGCTATAACTGTTCCTCTGTCTGGAGATACAACTCACCACAATAACTGTTCCTCTGTCTGGAGATACAACTCACCACTATAACTGTTCCACTGTCTGGAGATACAACTCACCACTATAACTGTTCCTCTGGAGAGACAACTCACCACTATAACTGTTCCTCTGGAGATACAACTCACCACTATTACTGTTCCTCTGTCTAGAGATACAACTCACCACTATAACTGTTCCTCTGTCTGGAGATACAACTCACCACTATAACTGTTCCTCGTTCAGGAGATACAACTCAACACTAGAAATGTTCCTCTGTCTGGAGATACAAATCAACACTATAACTGTTCCTCCGGAGATACAACTCACCACTATAACTGTTCCTCTGGAGATACAACTCACCACTATAACTGTTCCTCTGGAGATACAACTCACCACTATTACTGTTCCTCTGTCTGGAGATACAACTCACCACTATAACTGTTCCTCTGTCTGGAGATACAACTCACCACTATAACTGTTCCTCTGGAGATACAACTCACCACTATAACTGTTCCTCTGGAGATACAACTCACCACTATAACTGTTCCTCTGGAGATACAACTCACCACTATAACTGTTCCTCTGTCTGGAGATACAACTCACCACTATAACTGTTCCTCTGTCTGGAGATACAACTCACCACTATAACTGTTCCTCTGTCAGGAGATACAACTCAACACTAGAACTGTTCCTCTGTCTGGAGATACAAATCACCACTATAACTGTTCCTCTGGAGATACAACTCACCACTATAACTGTTCCTCTGGAGATACAACTCACCACTATAACTGGTCCTCTGGAGAGACAACTCACCACTATTACTGTTCCTCTGTCTGGAGATACAACTCACCACTATAACTGTTCCTCTGCAGATACAACTCACCACTATAACTGTTCCTCTGGAGATACAACTCACCACTATAACTGTTCCTCTGTCTGGAGATACAACTCACCACTTCAACTGTTCCACTGTCTGGAGATACAACTCACCACTATAACTGTTCCTCTGGAGAGACAACTCACCACTATAACTGTTCCTCTGGAGATACAACTCACCACTATTACTGTTCCTCTGTCTAGAGATACAACTCACCACTATAACTGTTCCTCTGTCAGGAGATACAACTCAACACTAGAACTGTTCCTCTGTCTGGAGATACAAATCACCACTATAACTGTTCCTCTGTCTGGAGATACAACTCACCACTATAACTGTTCCTCTGGAGATACAACTCACCACTATAACTGTTCCTCTGGAGAGACAACTCCCCACTATAACTGTTCCTCTGGAGATACAACTCACCACTATTACTTTTCCTCTGTCTGGAGATACAACTCACAACTATAAATGTTCCTAAGGAGATTCTACTCACCACTATAACTGTTCCTCTGGAGATACAACTCACCACTTTAACTGTTCCTCTGACTGGAGATACAACTCACCGCTATAACTGTTCCTCTGTCTGGAGATACAACTCACCACAATAACTGTTCCTCTGTCTGGAGATACAACTCACCACTATAACTGTTCCACTGTCTGGAGATACAACTCACCACTATAACTGTTCCTCTGGAGAGACAACTCACCACTATAACTGTTCCTCTGGAGATACAACTCACCACTATTACTGTTCCCTCTGTCTAGAGATACAACTCACCACTATAACTGTTCCTCTGTCTGGAGATACAACTCACCACTATAACTGTTCCTCGTTCAGGAGATACAACTCAACACTAGAACTTTTCCTCTGTCTGGAGATACAAATCAACACTATAACTGTTCCTCCGGAGATACAACTCACCACTATAACTGTTCCTCTGGAGATACAACTCACCACTATAACTGTTCCTCTGGAGATACAACTCACCACTATTACTGTTCCTCTGTCTGGAGATACAACTCACCACTATAACTGTTCCTCTGTCTGGAGATACAACTCACCACTATAACTGTTCCTCTGGAGATACAACTCACCACTATAACTGTTCCTCTGGAGATACAACTCACCACTATAACTGTTCCTCTGGAGATACAACTCACCACTATAACTGTTCCTCTGTCTGGAGATACAACTCACCACTATAACTGTTCCTCTGTCTGGAGATACAACTCACCACTATAACTGTTCCTCTGTCAGGAGATACAACTCAACACTAGAACTGTTCCTCTGTCTGGAGATACAAATCACCACTATAACTGTTCCTCTGGAGATACAACTCACCACTATAACTGTTCCTCTGGAGATACAACTCACCGCTATAACTGTTCCTCTGTCTGGAGATACAACTCACCACAATAACTGTTCCTCTGTCTGGAGATACAACTCACCACTATAACTGTTCCACTGTCTGGAGATACAACTCACCACTATAACTGTTCCTCTGGAGAGACAACTCACCACTATAACTGTTCCTCTGGAGATACAACTCACCACTATTACTGTTCCTCTGTCTAGAGATACAACTCACCACTATAACTGTTCCTCTGTCTGGAGATACAACTCACCACTATAACTGTTCCTCGTTCAGGAGATACAACTCAACACTAGAACTGTTCCTCTGTCTGGAGATACAAATCAACACTATAACTGTTCCTCCGGAGATACAACTCACCACTATAACTGTTCCTCTGGAGATACAACTCACCACTATAACTGTTCCTCTGGAGATACAACTCACCACTATTACTGTTCCTCTGTCTGGAGATACAACTCACCACTATAACTGTTCCTCTGTCTGGAGATACAACTCACCACTATAACTGTTCCTCTGGAGATACAACTCACCACTATAACTGTTCCTCTGGAGATACAACTCACCACTATAACTGTTCCTCTGTCTGGAGATACAACTCACCACTATAACTGTTCCTCTGTCTGGAGATACAACTCACCACTATAACTGTTCCTCTGTCAGGAGATACAACTCAACACTAGAACTGTTCCTCTGTCTGGAGATACAAATCACCACTATAACTGTTCCTCTGGAGATACAACTCACCACTATAACTGTTCCTCTGGAGATACTACTCACCGCTATAACTGTTCCTCTGTCTGGAGATACAACTCACCACAATAACTGTTCCTCTGTCTGGAGATACAACTCACCACTATAACTGTTCCACTGTCTGGAGATACAACTCACCACTATAACTGTTCCTCTGGAGAGACAACTCACCACTATAACTGTTCCTCTGGAGATACAACTCACCACTATTACTGTTCCTCTGTCTAGAGATACAACTCACCACTATAACTGTTCCTCTGTCAGGAGATACAACTCAACACTATAACTGTTCCTCTGTCTGGAGATACAAATCACCACTATAACTGTTCCTCTGTCTGGAGATACAACTCACCTCTATAACTGTTCCTCTGGAGATACAACTCACCACTATAACTGTTCCTCTGGA
>NW_025547875.1:0-87278 GCF_905237065.1 Salmo salar | reverse complement strand
TGTTCTTAACCTCTATGGGGCCCAGCGCGAAGTCGGCCCCACCTAGCGCGAAACAGCCACTGCCACCTGTAGCGCGATTTTCAAAACCTTACAAATCCTATTACTTCACTTTCTCAAACATATGACTATTTTACAGCCATTTAAAGATAAGACACTCGCTAGCACCTAACCACACACTGTCCGATTACAAAAAGGCTTTACAACCGAAGCAAAACATTAGATTATGTCAGCAGAGTACCAAGCCAGAAATAATCAGACACCCATTTTTCAAGCCAGCATATAATGTCACCAAAACCCAGAAGACAAGCTAAATGCAGCACTCACCTTTGATGATCTTCTTATCAGAGGACAAACCTAGACATTATGTTGTATACAATACATGTATGTTTTGTTCAATCAAGTTCATATTTATATCAAAAACAGCTTTTTACATTAGCATGTGACGCTCAGAACTAGCATACCCCCGCAAACTTACGGAAATTCGCTTAACATTTTACTAAATTACTCACGATAAACGCTCACAAAAAAGCATAACAATTATTTTAAGAAATTATAGATACAGACCTCCTTATGCACTCGATATGTCCGATTTTAAAATATTAATTGGTACACATTTTGCAATAGGTCTAAGTACATAGCCTAGGCATCACGGGCTCGCTTATTTAGACACCCGGCAAGTTTAGCACTCACCATAATCATATTTACTATTATAAAAGTGTCATTACCTTTTTGTTGTCTTCGGGCCGGAATGCACACCCAGGACGCCTACTTCAATAAACAAATGTTGGTTTGGTCCAAAATAACCCATCGCTATATCCGAATAGCGGCGTGCTTTTGTTCGTATGCTCCAGACACTATCCGAAATAGTAAAGAAGTGTCGCGCGCATGCGCGAATTCCTGGGACAATAAAATTCAAAGCATCCACTGCCGATACAAGCATGTCAACCGCTAGCTTAAAATCACTTTTTACCAGCCATTTTTCTCGAGAAAAGCGTTTATAAAATTCGAACAGGGAATCTCCTTTTCGCAAACAGAGGAAAAATCCCAAAGGCATAAAGGGGCGGTCGGCTCACGCGCGTAAGCTAGTGTCTCTTGATGGGCCACTTGGAGAAAGGCGATAATGTGCTTCAGCCTGGGGCTGGAATGACGTACATTCTGTTTTTCCCCGGGGCTCTGAGAGCCTATGGAGACGTGGGAAGTGTCACTGTTAGACAGAGATCCTAGTATGATAGAGATGGCAAAGAAGTTCAACAGAAATGGTCAGACAGGCCACTTCCTGTAAAGGAATCTCTCAGGTTTTGACCTGCCATTTAGAGTTCTGTTATACTCACAGACACCATTCAAACAGTTTTAGAAAATTTAGGGTGTTTTCTAATCCATATGTAATAAGTATATGCATATTCTAGTTACTGATAGGAGTGGTAACCAATAGATTAAATCGGGTATGTTTTATCCACTCGTGTCAATGCTGCCCCTACCACTAACAAAGGTTAACCTCATAGGCGCAGGGACGATGTCTTAACCTCCAAACGCCCACGACACCTGCCAATATCCAATGATAGGCGGGCGCAATTACAAATCCCAAAAATCCAAAAACTTCAATTTTTCAAACATATGACTATTTCACAGCCATTTAAAGACAAGACTCTCCTTAATCTAACCACACTGTCCGATTTCAAAAAGGCTTTACAGCGAAAGCAAAAACATTAGATTATGTCAGCAGAGTACCAAGCCAGAAATAATCAGACACCCATTTTTCAAGCCAGCATATAATGTCACAAAACCCAGAAGACAGCTAAATGCAGCACTAACCTTTGATGATCTTCATCAGATGACACACCCTAGGACATTATGTTATACAATACATGCATGTTTTGTTCAATCAAGTGCCATATTTATATCAAAAACCAGCTTTTACATTAGCATGCCTACGCAACCCGCAAACTTCCGGGAATTTGCAACAATTTACTAAATTACTCACGTATAAACGCTCACAAAAAAGCATAACAATTATTTTAAGAATTATAGATACAGAACTCCTCTATGCACTCGATATGTCCGATTTTAAAATAGCTTTTGGTGAAAGCACATTTCAATATTCTAAGTACATAGCCCAGCCATCACGGCTAGCTATTTAGACACCCGGCAAGTTTAGCACTCACCAAAATCAGATTTACTATTATAAAAGTTTGATTACCTTTGTTGTCTTCGCCAGAATGCACTCCCAGGACTGCTACTTCAATAACAAATGTTGGTTTGGTCCAAAAATAACCCATCGCTATATCCGAATACGGCGCTTTGTTCTATGCCCCAGACACTATCCGAAATGGTAAATCAGGGTCGCGCGCAGGCAACTCGTGACAAAAAATTCTAAGTATTCCAACCGCACTTCAAGCATGTCAACCGCTGTTTAAATCAATTTTTATGCCATTTTTCTCGTAGAAAAGCCGATAATATTCCGACCGGGAATCTCCTTTTCGCAAACAGAGGAAAAATCACAAAGACGGGGCGGCCGGGTCGCGCAAGCCACAGTCCCTTATGGGCCACTTGAGAAAGGCGATACTGTGTTTCAGCCTGGGGCTGGGATGACGACATTCTGTTTTTTCCCGGGCTCTGAGCGCCCATGGACGACGAGGGAAGTGTCACGCTAGAGCAGAGATCCTTAGTAAAAGATAGAGATGGCAAAGAAGTTCAAGAAATGGTCAGACAGGCCACTTCCTGTAAAGGAATCTCTCAGGTTTTGACCTGCCATTTGAGTTCTGTTATACCCACAGACACCATTCAAACAGTTTTAGAAACTTTGGAGTGTTTTCTATCCAAAGGTAATAAGTATATGCATATTCTAGTTACTGGGCAGGAGTGGTAACTCAGATTAAATCGGGTACGTTTTTTATCCAGCCGTGAAAATACTGCCCCCAGCCTCAAGAGGTTAACAGCTGGTTGATTCAGTGATCACCTTCCAGGGGTGACACGATCAGCTGCCGGTCGACTGTGCCGGGCAGCTCAGTGATCACCTCCAGAGTGAGACTGCGCCGATTGCAGGCTCCACACGCAGCAATTAAATAACAAGTCGGATTGCCGAAGAGTTCAAAGCCTCCCTTGATTACAATATCCCACCACACCTTACCCATCCAGATTTCATCCTGACCGCCCAAGCCTTCACCTGATCCTGATCTTCCTCGTCCTGGACACCACTGGCTTCTTCTACCTGATCTCGGATTTCTCGTCCTGACGCCCAGCCGATCCCGGTCCTGACCGCTTCATCTTCCTTCTGGTCCGACCGCCGCATTTCTCGTTGTTGTTCGTATCAACGAATATTTAGTAATATTATTATCGAAATGCAGATGTTAAAATTACAAACATAAGACAGATTTATGTTATTTAATCAGTGAGATTTTCGAAATGACAGATAGGCAAAATATTTGTTACATTCGGCTCACAACTGTTTAGAAAACAGCTTCACAGGTTGTCAGACGCATGTATATTGTGTGTTTTCACTGTTTTTCTAATATTATTAGTAAGCACACACAAACTACCTTCAACGTCATTTCAATGAAATAAGCTTCACTGAACCAATGTTGAACAGATGCCGAATTAACACATATGTGCTCAGTGGGCGTGAGCCTCTGTGACATTTCGACATCAATAGCTAATAGGAAATCAATGCTTCAGGATTTCGCATTGGCCTGCATCGCACATATTTGGACTCAAAATTGATACAACTGATTCGAAGAACATAACTTATAGTCACCACGAGTCAGAACCCAGAATATAAGATTGTTTTCATTCCATTGCGCCTGTAAACAACATAACTGCTGCCAACGGAATAGCTCAAAAAATGCTGATTTAAATCATAATGTTCAAGATCCATGGCTTTGTTTCATAACGATATAAATATCTTCTTTATCTTTCAAATAGGTTAACAATGGCGGGGTAAAATACCAGCGTTGTTTTCTGAATAGCCGCCCTTTTGTTTGCAATAATTATGTAATGAATGTTTCTCTTTATTAAATATTATGGTTTTTTACGTGTCATGACAACATGAAATAAAACAAGAAAGATAATGCGATTATTTTAATACGTTTATTAATGTTTCATGATATGTAAGAGAGAGATACAGTTCATGAAAGTAGCTCATATGTATAAATTAGATATTCCATTGGTTTCCTCAGACGCATTTCAATATCTACGCAGTTAATGTAATACAAATAAAAGACTTTTAATTTTCAAGGTCTACTGGTTTGTTCACTCTCAGAGTCATGGCAGTCGACTTATCATCGTAATGTTTCGCATGATCTTCTTCCGGTCAGGCGAGATCTCCACTCACCGGCAGACCGATTAGCAGGAATGTGCGCTCGCAGAGCGCCCGCGAACAGATCACAACAAACATCAATCGTTAGAAACAGTTCACATTAATTTTACCATAAACCAACCCACGATTTTCACTTAATCACTTCTGCAAGACTCAAATGCCGCCAGTTTTCATGTGTGCCTGCTGTGTGTGTGTGTGTGCAATTTCATTTATTTTTTGTATCACATAGAAGATGTTCCACAGACTTTCGCAGGCTGGAGCTTCAATGGCAGCCAGGTGCAGTTGCTCACGTAGGTGATGCCCACATCACAGTGACTACGTAAAGTGCTTCACTTAGGTTGCACAGAGTTATGGAGTGACATTTTAGCCTCGTGCAAGCACTTTGAACATGCTTAATAAATCAATGTTGAGTTTCTGTGGATGAAACTGAATACAGATATGATGTGATATACTTTTTCAAGATGCTCAAAGTCTGTGCACTTTACATAGTAAGGGGGAAACTCACCACTTTAAAATGTCCTCCTTAACTCTGTCTACCTAAACAGGCACTTTACGTAGTCACTGTGATGTGAAGAACACCATCACCTACCTAGAGGTGAATAACTGCAGGTCTACTGTGCCGGTGGAAATCTCAGCCTGCGGGGGATCCTGTGGAACATCTTCTATGTGAGTACAAACTAAATAAGAACACACACACACACACACACACACACACGCCAAAAAAGCACATAGAAACAAACGCAACATGCATTTGGGTCTTGCAGAAATTTGTACTTGGGGAATTGGATTGAAGGGTGAGAAATCAATGGGAGTTGACCTATGGTAGAATTAATGTGGTACTGTTTCTAACAGTGATGTTTGTTGTGTCCTGTTTGCTAGGTACTCTGCAGAGAAAAACACCTTGACGCACTCCTGCTCCTGCTGTCAGGAGATGTCTACCAGTGAGAGGAAGGTGGAGATGCTCTGCCCTGACGGGAAGAAGATCATGCAGAACTACATTTACATTGATAAGTGCGGCTGCCATGACTCTGAGTGTGACAAGAAGAACCACGTAGATTAGGCCTTGAAGAATTAAGTCTTTTGAAATGTTCTTATTTACATTAACTGCATGGAATATTAAATACTTTTATCTAAAGGGGAAACCAATAGGGGCTGTCTAATTATCATATAGGCTACTTTCATGAACTGTATGTCCTTTCTCTCTACACTATCATAGACATTATGCAAACGTATTAAACTGATGAAGAAGCATGAAGTCATTATCTTTCTTGTTTTATTTCATATTGTCAAGCGCATCAATGTGTGACTAGGTAAAAAGTACACATAGTATTTAATAAAGAACACATTCATTACATAACTGTTACTTTTAAAAGGGGCAATCTGCAATTCAAACAACAACAAAGTGTCTACCCCGCCATTGTTTTGTGAAAAACCTGAAGGATGGGGCTGGAGAAATGTAACCACTCTCAAATTCATAGACAGGGCCATGGATGCAAGGACATTATAGTTTTAAATCATGTTTTGAGGCTATACAGTGTTTGTTAACAATTATGTTGTTTACAAACAATGGAATAAAACAATCTTATATTCTGGGTTCTGATGAGTTACGACAGCTCATTAGGCATTTATAAGTTATATTCTTCAAGAATCAATTGGTATTATCAATTTAAAAGTCCAAAAATATATGTACCGATCACAGATTAGTCACTGAAATCTGAAACATTGATTTCCTATACTAATATATTGATGTCAAAATGTCACAAGAACCACACCCACTGGGCACATATATGTTAATTCAACATCTATTCAACATTGGTTCAGGGTAATTTCATTGAAATGACGTGGAAACTATGTTGAATTAACCAGTGTGTGCCCATCGGTTAATATATTATTAGAAAAACAATTAGGGTACACAATATGCATGCAGTCACTGACAACTTACCATGAGCTGTTTTCTAAACGGATGTGATTGAATGTAACAAACTGGCTACCTATCTGTCATTTCCAGAAATCCTCTCACTGATAGAAATAACATAAATCTGTCTTATGTTTAGCCAATTCTATCTCAATGAATATATCTGTCATTTCAAGATGTAGCTAATATTCACCTAAATATTTGTTTATTTTTGAACAACAACTGAGAATGGAGGCAGTGAGAATGGTCCAGGACCAGGGAGATCCAGGATCAAGGTAGAGAAGACAGTGAGAATGGTCCAGGACCAGGGAGATACAGGATCAAGGTAGAGAAGACAGTGAGAATGGTCCAGGACCAGGGAGATCCAGGATCAAGGTAGAGAAGACAGTGAGAATGGTCCAGGACCAGGGAGATCCAGGATCAAGGTAGAGAAGACAGTGAGAATGGTCCAGGACCAGGGAGATACAAGATCAAGGTAGAGAAGTGTAGTGGAATTATTGTAATCAAAAGGAGAGACTTTTAGATTTCTTCAAAACAATCAAACTTTATTATTTAATTACTGCATTAATGGAGCCTGTCGGTAGTCACTCCTGGAGGTGATCACTGAGAACTCAACCAGCTGGTCGGTAATCACCCCTGGAGGTGATCACTGAGAACTCAACCAGCTGGTCGGTAATCACCCCTGGAGGTGATCACTGAGAACTCAACCAGCTGGTCAGTAATCACCCCTGGAGGTGATCACTGAGAACTCAATGAGCGGATTTGAGCCACATCATTTTATAGCAAATTCCATCCTCCTGGATGTTCATGACAAACAACAGATGTCTGGAATGGGTCACAAGGTTACTAATAATTCACATTCCCCAAATTTTGAGAGTCCTCTCAACTTAAAAGAAAATGACAAGATTTAAAAACATTAATTCACATGTACAAAATGCATACATTCTTCATTAACCAAGAAGCATTAACCTCTTGGGGCTAGGTGGGACGCTAGCGTGCCACCCGTGGTGCACTCCATCAACAGCAGGTGCATTTCAAGAGCGGCAAATTTGAATCCAAATAAATGTCAAAATTCAAATTTTTCAAAAATACAACTATTTTACACCATTTGAAAGATAAACATCTCCTTAATCTAACCACGTTTTACGATTTCAAAAAGGTTTTACGGCGAAAGCATAAATTTAGAGTATGTTAGGACAGTACATTTACAAGAGTTGTGTGTAATGTTTTGTCAAGTCAAAGACAGGGTCACCAAAACCATAAAACCAGCTAAAATGATGCACTAACCTTTTACAATCTCCATCAGATGACACTCCTAGGACATTATGTTAGACAATGCATGCATTTTTAGTTCTATCAAGTTCATATTTATATCCAAAAACAGCGTTTTACTATGGCATTGATGTTGAGGAAATCGTTTCCCTCCAATAACCGGCAGTCAAGTCAGCGTCACAAATTAAATAATTAAAATTAGAAAACATTGGTAAAATATTATATTGTCATTTAAAGAATTATAGATTTACATCTCTTGAACTCAATCAACTTGCCAGATTTAAAAATAACCTTACTGGGAAATCACACTTTGCAATAATCTGAGCACTGCGCCCAGAAAAATACGCTGCTACGATACAGACTAGACGTCATGTTGGGGAGATCTAAAATCGAAAATACTATGTAAATAATCCATTACCTTTGATTCTCTTCATCAGATGTCACTTCCAGGTATCACAGGTCCATAACGAATGTAGTTTTGTTCAAAAAAGCTCATCATTTATGTCCAAAAATCTCCGTCTCGTTAGCACATGATGTAAGCCAGCCGGACTTCTCGTCATGAACGAGGGGAAAAAAATATATTTCCGTTCGTTCAAACATGTCAAACGTTGTATAGCATAAATCATTAGGGCCTTTTTTAACCAGAACATGAATAATATTCAAGGTGGATGAATGCATACTCTTTTATAACGTATTGGAACGAGGGTACCCAACATGAACTCGCGCGCCAGGTGTCTAATGGGACATCATCGTTCCATGGCTCTTGTTCGGTCAGATCTCCCTCCAGAAGACTCAAAACACTTTGTAAAGGCTGGTGACATCTAGTGGAAGCAATAGGAAGTGCCAAAATATTCCTAAACCCCTGTGTTTTTCAATGGGATAGGTTTAAAGTCAATACAACACATCAGGTATCCACTTCCTGTCAGAAAATGTCTCAGGGTTTTGCCTGCCAAATGAGTTCTGTTATACTCACAGACACCATTCAAACAGTTTTGGAAACTTTAGAGTGTTTTCTATCCATATATAATAAGTATATGCATATTCTAGTTACTGGGTAGGATTAGTAACCAGATTAAATCGGGTACATTTTTTTTATCCAGACGTGCAAATGCTGCCCTCTAGACCCAACAGGTTAACCTCTCTGGGGAGGTGGGACGAAATCGTCCCACACTATTCAACAGCCAGTGACAAATCAGAGCGCCAAATTTAAAACCACCAAATGTCATAATTCAAAGTTCTCAAACATAGGACTATTTTACACCATTTTATAGATACACTTCTCCTGAATCGAACCACGTTGTCCGATTTCCAAAAGGCTTTACAGCGAAAGCAAAACATTAGATTATGTTAGGAGAGTACATAGACATAAAAACCCACACAGCCATTTCCAAGCAACTAGCATGCATCACAAATACCCAAAACACAGCTAAATGCAGCACTAACCTTTGATGATCTTCATCAGATGACACTCCTAGGACATTATGTTATACAATACATGCATGTTTTGTTGAATCAAGTTTATATTTATATCAAAAACCAGCTTTTTACATTAGCATGTGATGTTCAGAACTAGCATACCCACCGAAAACTTCTGGTGAATTTACTAAATTACTCATGATAAACGTTTACAAAATACATAACAATTATTTTAAGAATGATAGATACAGAACTCCTTTATGCAATCGTTATGTCCGATTTTAAAATAGCTTTTCGGTGAAAGCATATTTCGCAATATTCTGAGTACATAGCTCGGCCATCACGGCTAGCTAATTTGACACCCACCAAGTTTGGGACAACCTAAACTCAGAATTACTATTAGAAAAATTGGATTACCTTTGCTGTTCTTCGTCAGAATGCACTCCCAGGACTTCTACTTAAACAACAAATGTTGTTTTGGTTCTAAATAATCCATAGTTATATCCAAATAGCTCCGTTTTGTTCGTGCGTTCAGGTCACTATCCGAAGAGTGACGCGCGAGCGCATTTCATGACAAAAACATTCAAAAGATTCCATTACCGTACTTAGAAGCATGTCAAACGCTGTTTAAAATCAATTTTTATGCGATTTTTCTCGTAAAATAGCGATAATTTTCCAACCGGGCAACGTTGTATTCATTCAAATGCTGAAAGAAAAAAATGGAGTAGTCTTGTGAATGCGCATCTCAGTCTCACTGTCCCCAGGCTGACCACTTACAAATTCTGCTGCTGTTCTTTGCCCAGAGACAGCAGACACCCCATTCCACTTTCTGGCGGCTTTAGAGAGCCAATGGAAGCCTTAGAAAATGTCACGTTACAACACAGATGCTGTATTTTCGATAGAGATGCAACAGAAGGACAACAAATTGTCAGACAGGGCACTTCCTGTATAGAATCTTCTCAGGTTTTGGCCTGCCATATGAGTTCTGTTATACTCACAGACACCATTCAAACAGTTTAAGAAACTTTAGAGTGTTTTCTATCCAAATCTACTAATTATATGCATATTCTAGTTTCTGGGCAGGAGTAGTAACCAGATTAAATCGGGTACGTTTTTATCCGGCCGTGAAAATACTGCCCCCTATACCACAACAGGTTAAAGCAATATCTCATTGCATGGATTCCTGCATGTGACCGGCTGCTATAGCACTGGCTCAGCCACCTCCCTAGAAACGTAGCACAGTCTCCAATTTCAACCTCCAACACATATTCTAAGCATTCTACCAATTTGTCTGGGGAGGTCATGATGCACAATCACCTGCACGAACCCATGAAGAAAATCAAAAGATGCAAACAGTTTATACAATTCAAGGCTATATCTTCATAGACAGTGAAAAGCACATATTTAATGCATTATGCAGTGCATGCAACAATGGAGTTCAATAAAATAAGCTTTAGTTATCTAGCTCCAAAGGATCAGCATGGTGGAAAAAACTATTTCCATCCCAGAAACTGACATTAGCATATCTTCTTGGACAAATAAATAGTGGAATCCTGATGCTTGTCTTGGGTCATGTTCATTAGGAACCAACGGAATACATTTTACTTAAACCAGAAGTCAATACATCTTACTTGGGACAGGACGTGACAACAAGGCAATGCCTACAGATCAAATAGAATTAGGATCAGTTTCACTCTCCGGATCAGAGTTCACCCTCTCCATTCACCAGGGCATTCTGAGAATAGTGTCAACCTCTTTAGTTCACAACAGCAATCAAAACGATCAATCCATAATACATGAATTGCTTGACTCATATAGTTATTAACATACTAAACTCAAATCAAATCTTCAGTTTTAAAAGTCATTCAGTTTCCAAATCATAATCAAAACCCAATTAATTATTCAACCAAAATGTAGAATGACATTGCTCAGTGACTTAAATTGGTCCTATCACTCAAAACCCTCAAAACGCTCAATTTAACACACATTGACATTGGTAAAATGTACATTCAGTATAATTATCCTATAATTCTAGTATTAACTTTCTTATCATAATTATAATTATAGATCAGTATCCTAAGCCATTCTTAATCTAAATTACTATAATTGTATGTAGTCTACAATCAACCTGATACCCAAAAAGAAACAATTTTAGACACGTCTAAATCAATTTTGGGCATAGTTGATCAACCCCCCCCCCCCCCCCTTCAGGCACTCAATCTTCTGGATTCTTCTTCACTTGTCTTCTTCGGATAGCTTTACAGTTCAAAGTGGATGACCCATGATAATGTCCCAATTTCAATGTCTCACCCGAGCCGCCACCACCTTTACCACACATTATGTCTTGTCCATTCGTCAACCATTATACCAGCAACATAAGAGAAGTTTGGAACAGATCTCTCCCCATGCTCACTCCACGTGGACTCCTGTCACACTCCTGAGAGAAAAGATATGAGTGAAAAGCAGTCGATAGCTCTGATTGGACGCTGCATACAGGTTGCTGGCTCAGGACTCAGGTCTCTCGGTAGAAGTGGTGCGGACAGGGCCCTATTGAATGCATTTGTCACTCTTTTTCAGCCAGTTAGAGGGGGTTTTGAGGTACACACACTGTTTGGTCAAATGACGTATTCCATGCATTATTAAACTGACTTGTTGAAAAGGTGGCAACCCATGACGGTGCCACGTTAAAAAAGTCATTGAGCTCTTCAGTAAGGCCATTTTACTGCCAATGTTTGTCTATGGAAATTGCATGGTTGTGTGCTCGATTTTATACACCTGTCAGCAAAGGGTGTGGCTTAAACAATGCCGATAGTCCAGGTAGCTATTTAACTAACTATTTAGCAGTAGTATGGCTTGGCGGTAGAAGCTGTTCAGAGTCCTGTTGGTTCCAGACTTGTTGCATCAGTACCGCTTGCCAGACGGTAGCAGAGAGAACAGTCTATGACTAGTGTGGCTGGAGTCTTCGACAATTTTTAGGGCCTTCCTCTGACACCGCCTGGTATAGAGGTCTTGGATGGCAGGGAGCTCGGCCCCAATGATGAACTGGGCCGTACGCACTACCCTCTGATGGTGATGCAGCCAGTCAAGATGCTCCCAACAGTGCAGCTGTAGGACTTTTGGAGGATCTGAGGCAAATTAACACCTCCCAACATCAGTCAGTCACAAGAACAAGATGAAAAAGATTAGAAAGGCTAATTTAGAAGAACTATGACAGGGCTAATTGTGACACTCCATTCTAATGTGGCCTGTGATCACCATAGAGGAGAACAGAAGGCACATCCACTATCCAGAGAGTCTTAGCTTTCAGGAATTGTGTCATCATAGCTTATAGCCAAAACGGTTCAAATGCTAAAGCTGTCGTGGAAAATTGTCTTAAGAACATAATACTCTTACAAGAACTTTGCGAATTCAATATAGACTTTAATACAGAGTAGCAAAGCCGAGCCCTTCCATGGAAGGACCCTATTACTCACATAACAGGGCCGAGCCCCTCCATGAAAAATACTAAATTCTCATATTACAGAGTCCCATCTTTATATGATTCTGTCTCTGCTTAACGTATAGAGTTCCCTCCCTCTATATGAAAATAGCTTCCCTTGACCGTTCTTTACCATTATCTCTCCATATCAGTTGATGCTTGTTAACACCCACATCTGACAGCTGTATAGGTTATAATGCTAGCAGGGCCTCCTCATGTGGTACAAAAATAATGCATGCACTGCATGCTCATCCTTTTCTCTGTGCCCCTTTGTCTGACTATGTTGATGTGTTTGGGGCCCTTTCTGCATAACTCAAGTCTGGTTGTCAGGTCGCTATACCTCCCACCGTGGCCTGTTGCTCTATCAGAACCAGATGTCTTCTTCTCCTCCTATAGCCAAAGTATTTATGTTCTTTCTCCTTCAGCACAGCTGCTTAACTCCCACATAAATCCCTCCTCTGGGACTAATTAGTCCCACACCAAAATAATATCTAAATACAAGCAACAAGGATGGAGGCAAAATGATAACAATACACACACAGAATAATGAACATTGAACGAAATGTGAAATAAAGCATAGACATATACTGGACCAAACGTCTCCAATCCATACACAATGGAAAGAAATAAAAGATCCAATCTGTACAAATACAAAGTAAAATCAAACTGAAAATACAATGTAAAAGCATTAGCATGTAATACATAGCCTTCCCTGAGGTTATCTCAGTTATTTAAAACATAAAGAAAATAAGAAAACCCTTATAAAGTCATTCTAAATACGACACTTAAACAAGATCCTTCCTTGCAGACACCTCTGTAACAACAGTGAAATCACAAATGAAAACACCTGCTAAAGGACTAAGGACATGGTCCATGGACACTTGTAACCGGAATTTCCCCATTTTACCCACAAGTTTAAGTATACAAAATTCAGAAGTTCTAACTTAATTTATCCCTTGTCAAAGGTAGAAAGGAAATAGACAATACACTCCATAGTAAATGATTAACAGGTTATACATATTGCATCAGTCCAGTTTTCAATCAATCACATAATAATCAGGAGCTTTACTAAAACAGGAAACCCTTGAACACCATGATCATTGCAATCATGTCGTCCTCCTGGAGTAACCCCATTTACTTAAAGCTAAATCCAACCAGTCCCAACCATGGGTTCATTGTCCTTAACCTCTTGTCACAATCCCTTCAGTTTGGTCATAGCTACAGGAAAAGTTCCATCTAGTACGTTGTTATTATTAGGTGTTATCCAAAGAAATATGGATTCAAAACCTGATTTAACCTCATCTCTTGGTTTGTATTCATCAGGAACTCCTCTCACCTGTCCAATCGCATCTAAATATACCTTGGGATCTGATTCATAGGCTTCCCTTACTCTATGCTTTACAGACTCATCCTGCTGTGATTTAATGATAGACACCTGTTGTGTTGCTCTAATCAAGGCACAGTCCAGCCTTCTGGTAAAACATTCAAGAGTTTGTTCTGCCCACACATCCCGAAACTATCAGCTATACTTCTGTCCTGATTCTTTAATATTGCAAGAGATAGTGTTACTTGAGTTATATTACCACATGTACCTTTGTGATCCATAATCATTCCTTTATCATCAAATTTACTAACTCCTGCAGTTTCTAACACCCAAATAGTTTAACAATTAACTGTAGTGTTTCTCACATCTATCCCATTATCTCCATAGCTGTAGAAACATTCATATCTACTTTTTACCATAGTAAACCTATCATTATGAGGACCATTTAATTCAGTTCTTAAGTCATATGTTGCACATTCATGTTCTCACAACATATTTTTGTTTAATTCACTTCTACCTTTAGTGCTACCTAATGCCAAGCTGCATTCTATGGTACACAAAGGTATGTAGTATTTTCTCTGAATACATTGAACATTTTTCCATTTAGCACATTCTTAACTGATGCAGGTTCAGGTACTATTAAAAGATCAGACAAAGGTGATTTGCTACACAAAATGCAATTGTCCATCCTATGTTTAGCTGTTGTGTACTGAGCCCATGTATACAAGCCATTTGTTATTGCTTTTCAAAATGTTTGATCAATGTTTGATTCTGGGGTAGCTTCTTCATTGTAACGACCCCAGTTGGTAACAGATGTCCAGATTTTCTGCATCAATCCACTTTCTTTTGGTTTTTCTATTGTCTTAGTTGGTGTACTAGTCTCTAGTGGGAGATTCTTTTACAATTTCTTCTAGGTTTGTTGCTGTTGCTGTCAAAGCCATTCTACCGTTCTTCATCTGTCCTATTTCACTGTCTGTTAAAAAGACCACGTGAGGACAGAGAAGTTGATGATAAGAAAGTCTCCTTTCCATTCTCCTGTCGTTGTTACTCCTTCCACCTCTATCAGGTGTATCTGCCAGAGTAGGTATGTCATCAGGAGCAACAGGCATGTCACTCCTCCCCATCCCTGGATTCTCTGGATATTCAGGAGAGAGTGTCTGTTGGCTGTTGGAAGTTGCTCCTCGATCCACCTCCTCTTCGGCTCCTGCCTGTCTCCTGCCTGGCTCCTGCCTGTCTCCTGCCTGGCTCCTGCCTGTCTCCTGCCTGGCTCCTGCCTGGCTCCTGCCTGTCTCCTGCCTGTCTCCTGCAGGTCTCCTGCCTGGCTCCTGCCTGGCTCCTGCCTGGCTCCTGCCTGGCTCCTCCTTCCTGTCTCCTGCCTGGCTCCTGCCTGTCTCCTGCCTGTCTCCTGCCTGGCTCCTGCCTGTCTCCTGCCTGGCTCCTGCCTGGCTCCTGCCTGTCTCCTGCCTGGCTCCTGCCTGGCTCCTGCCTGGCTCCTCCTTCCTGTCTCCTGCCTGGCTCCTGCCTGTCTCCTGCCTGTCTCCTGCCTGGCTCCTTGATTTCCTCTGCTCCCGTTCCCTTTGGACACCCACCTGGTGTACCAGCAACCTTTGCGTCTTCATGGCCTGGTGGTTGTCCCCTCCTTTCCGACGGGACTTTGGTACAGTGATTTAGATGGTACCACGTGTTGCTTCCTTTCACCTGGACAGCAGTTAATGTTGTTCGAGCCACCTTGTAGGGACCCTCCCTCCTTGGCTCATTCCTTTCTTCCGGAACACTCGGACCTGGTCTCTTGGATCACCAGACGTGGTACCTCTGGTCCTGGTTCAGGTTTCTGCCTTCTTTCTGTGAGGCATTCAAACTTAGAGACTTATGGCCTCTGTTTTATGATTACACCATACATCCACTTATTTCCATCACTCGTCATACACCAACTAACATTCCAGCTGAAGCTGGCGACCCCTCTACTTCTGGTTCCTAAGCCTAAGACTTAGAAAGTGAAAAACAAAAACACAACAGTATCGACAATGTGATATGTCATGCACAAATATATTCATGAAAACTGAAATCTGAGACCATGACAATTCCCACTGTCTCTTCACCTGACTCTATGCCTCCAGGATACTTTTCTGCTGGAATCCACAAAAATAAAAGCACTAAAAAGCTTCCTCATGCTTCCACCCTGTCTTTCCCTTTCGGCCCCAGGTTCTGAGAGGTGTTCCCAAATCATGTAATTTTCACTTTGTTTCCCATCTGCTCCATTTCACCCGATAGGCATATCCCTAATGAACATTATATCTTATCTTCTTAATTCAACACTGTATATGCTTTCACATTATTGCCTTCAACATGTTGTTTAGCCTCTTATGGCTAGGGGGCAGTATTTTCACGGCTGGATAAAAAACGTACCCGATTTAATCTGGTTACTAATCCTACCCAGTAACTAGAATATGCATATACTTATTATATATGGATAGAAAACACCCTAAAGTTTCTAAAACTGTTTGAATGGTGTCTGTGAGTATAACAGAACTCAAATGGCAGGTCAAAACCTGAGAGATTCCTTTACAGGAAGTGTCCTGTCTGACCATTTCTGGAACTTCTTTGCCATCTCTATCTTTTACTAAGGATCTCTGCTCTAACGTGACATTCCTACGTCGTCCATAGGCGCTCAGAGCCCGGGAAAAACCTGAATGACGTCATCCCAGCCCCAGGCTGAAACACATTATCGCCTTTCTCAAGTGGCCGATCAAGGGACTGTGGGCTTAGGCGCGTGACCTGACCGCCCCCGTCTTTGTGATTTTTTCCTCTGTTTGCCGAAAAGGAGATTCCCGGTCGGAATATTATCGCTTTTCTACGAGAAAAATGGCATAAAAATTGATTTTAAACAGCGGTTGACATGCTTCGAAGTACGGTAATGGAATATTTAGAATTTTTTTGTCACGAATTGCGCCATGCGCACGACCCTTCTTTACCATTTCGGATAGTGTCTGGAACGCACGAACAAAACGCCGCTATTCGGATATAACGCTGGATTATTTTGGACCAAACCAACATTTGTTATTGAAGTAGCAGTCCTGGGAGTGCATTCTGACGAAGACAACAAAGGTAATGAAACTTTTGTAATAGTAAATCGGAGTTTGATCAGGGCTAAACTTGGTCAGTGTCTAAATAGCTAGCCCTGTGATGCCGGGCTATCTACTGAGAATATTGCAAAATGTGCTTTCACCAAAAAGCTATTTTAAAATCGGACATATCGAGTGCATAGAGGAGTTCTGTATCTATAATTCTTAAAATAATTGTTATGTTTTTTGTGAACGTTTATCGTGAGTAATTTAGTAAATTCACCGGATGTTTGCGGGGGGTATGCTAGTTCTGAACGTCCCATGCTAATGTAAAAAGCTGTTTTTTTATATAAATATGAACTTGATTGAACAAAACATGCATGCATTGTATAACATAATGTCCTAGGGTTGTCATCTGATGAAGATCATCAAAGGTTAGTGCTGCATTTAGCTGTGGTTTTGTTTTTTGTGACATTATATGCTAGCTTGAAAAATGGGTGTCTGATTATTTCTGGCTTGGTACTCTGCTGACATAATCTAATGTTTTGCTTTCGCTGTAAAGCCTTTTTGAAATCGGACAGTGTGGTTAGTTAAAGGAGAGTCTTGTCTTTAAAATGCTGTGAAATAGTCATATGTTTGAAAAATTGAAGTTTTTGTATTTTTGAGGAATTTGTAATTCGCGCCACGCCTATCATTGGATATTGGAGCAGGTGTTCCGCTAGCGGAACGTCTAGATGTAAGAGGTTAGAGCACAATTACCCTAACATCTGTCCTTTTTCATATGATGCATTAACCTGTTAGGGCTAGGGGGCAGCATTGACACGGCTGGATAAAAAACATACCCGATTTAATCTGGTTACCACTCCTACTCAGTAACTAGAATATGCATATACTTATTACATATGGATAGAAAACACCCTAAATTTTCTAAAACTGTTTGAATGGTGTCTGTGAGTATAACAGAACTCAAATGGCAGGTCAAAACCTGAGAGATTCCTTTACAGGAAGTGGCCTGTCTGACCATTTCTGGAACTTCTTTGCCATCTCTATCATTTACTAAGGATCTCTGCTCTAACGTGACACTTCCCACGTCTTCCATAGGCTCTCATAGCCCGGGAAAAAAGAGAATGTCGTCATTCCAGCCCCAGGCTGAAACACATTATCGCCTTTCTCAAGTGGCCCATCAAGAGACACTAGCTTATGCGCGTGACCCCGACCGCCCCCGCCTTTGGGATTTTTTCCTCTGTTTGCCGAAAAGGAGATTCCCTGTCGGAATATTATCGCTTTTCTACGAGAAAAATGACGTAAAAATTGATTTTAAACAGCGGTTGACATGCTTCGACGCACGGCAATGGAATACTTTGAATTTTATTGTCAGGAATTGCGCCAAGCGCGACACTTCTTTACTATTTCGGATAGTGTCTGGAACGCATCGAACAAAACGCCGCTATTCGGATATAACGATGGATTATTTTGGACCAAACCAACATTTGTTATTGAAGTAGACGTCCTGGGTGTGCATTCTGACGAAGACAACAAAAGGTAATGACATTTTTATAATAGTAAATATGATTATGGTGAGTGCTAAACTTGCCGGGTGTCTAAATAAGCGAGCCCGTGATGCCTGGGCTATGTACTTAGAATATTGCAAAATGTGCTTTCACCAAAAAGCTATTTTAAAATCGGACATATCGAGTGCATAGAGGAGGTCTGTATCTATAATTCTTAAAATAATTGTTATGCTTTTTGTGAACGTTTATCGTGAGTAATTTAGTAAAATGTTAGCGAATTCCCGTAAGTTTGCGGGGGTATGCTAGTTCTGAACGTCACATGCTAATGTAAAAAGCTGGTTTTTGATATAAATATGAACTTGATTGAACAAAACATGCATGTATTGTATAACATAATGTCCTAGGGTTGTCATCTGATGAAGATCATCAAAGGTGAGTGCTGCATTTAGCTGTCTTCTGGGTTTTGGTGACATCATATGCTGGCTTGAAAAATGGGTGTCTGATTATTTCTGGCTTGGTACTCTGCTGACATAATCTAATGTTTTGCTTTCGTTGTAAAGCCTTTTTGAAATCGGACAGTGTGGTTAGATTAACGAGAGTCTTATCTTTAAATGGCTGTAAAATAGTCATATGTTTGAGAAATTGAAGTAATAGGATTTTGAAGATTTTGAAAATCGCGCCACAGGCTGGCAGTGGCTGTTACGTAGGTGGGACGAATTCGTCCCGCCGGTCCCATAGAGGTTAACCAATAAAATAAGTAGCTCCCAAACCCAACAACTGTATGTCTACAGTGGATCTAGTCTCTCTCGCGCTCTCCACGTCCTCTGTCATGGTGTTTTCAAGCTCACCCATTATTCAGCTGGACCTTACTTCTTGTGAGAATTATGCGCCCACCGAAGAGAGACATGATGATCTTTACCACTGCAGGTGCTGTAAGAAGTATACCCCCAGCCTGGTGTATCTTGATGTACACTCAATCTCCAGAATTCAGCCCATGCCCTTGGTTATTTCTGGATTCTTGTGTGCTGTTTTTTCTCCTGAGGACATACACACTAACACATGGGTTATTTCCTGACAACTTTCCTCTTATGTCAAGATCACTACATTGTAACATTTAACCTCTCTAGGCTAGGCGGGACAAATTCGTCCCACCTACGTAACAGCCACTGCTATCCTGTGGCGCGATTTTCAAAACCTTAAAAATCCTATTACTTCAATTTCTCAAACATATGACTATTTTACAGCCATTTAAAGACAAGACTCTCGTTAATCTAACCACACTGTCCGATTTCAAAAAGGCTTTACAACGAAAGCAAAACATTAGATTATGTCAGCAGAGTACCAAGCCAGAAATAATCAGACACCCATTTTTCAAGCCAGCATATAATGTCACCAAAACCCAGAAGACAGCTAAATGCAGCACTCACCTTTGATGATCTTCATCAGATGACAACCCTAGGACATTATGTTATACAATACATGCATGTTTTGTTCAATCAAGTTCATATTTATATCAAAAAACAGCTTTTTACATTAGCATGTGACGTTCAGAACTAGCATACCCCCACAAACTTCCGGGGAATTCGCTAACATTTTACTAAATTACTCACGATAAACGTTCACAAAAAGCATAACAATTATTTTAAGAATTATAGATACAGACCTCCTCTATGCACTCGATATGTCCGATTTTAAAATAGCTTTTTTGGTGAAAGCACATTTTGCAATATTCTAAGTACATAGCCCAGGCATCACGGGCTCGCTATTTAGACACCCGGCAAGTTTAGCACTCACCATAATCATATTTACTATTATAAAAGTTTCATTACCTTTTGTTGTCTTCGTCAGAATACACACCCAGGACTGCTACTTCAATAACAAATGTTGGTTTGGTCCAAAATAATCCATCGTTATATCCGAATAGCGGCGTTTTGTTCGTATGCGTTCCAGACACTATCCGAAATAGTAAAGAAGTGTCACGCGCATGGCGCAATTCGTGACAATAAAATTCTAAGTATTCCATTACCGTACTTCGAAGCATGTCAACCGCTGTTTAAAATCAATTTTTACGACATTTTTCTCGTGAAAAGCGATAATATTCCGACAGGGAATCTCCTTTTCGGCAAACAGAGGAAAAAATCCCAAAGGCGGGGCGGTCGGGGTCATGCGCATAAGCTAGTGTCTCTTGATCGGCCACTTGAGAAAGGCGATAATGTGTTTCAGCCTGGGGCTGGAATGACGACATTCTGTTTTTTTCCCGGGCTCTGAGCGCCTATGGACGACGTGGGAAGTGTCACGTTAGAGCAGAGATCCTTAGTAAATGATAGAGATGGAAAAGAAGTTCAACAAATGGTCAGACAGGCCACTTCCTGTAAAGGAATCTCTCAGGTTTTGACCTGCCATTTGAGTTCTGTTATACTCACAGACACCATTCAAACAGTTTTAGAAAATTTAGGGTGTTTTCTATCCATATGTAATAAGTATATGCATATTCTAGTTACTGGGTAGGAGTGGTAACCAGATTAAATCGGGTATGTTTTTTATCCAGCCGTGTCAATGCTGCCCCCTAGCCCTAACAGGTTAACCTCTATGGGCTAGGTGGGACGCTAGCGTACCACCTGTGGTGCACTCCATCAACAGCAGGTGCATTTCAAGAGCGGCAAATTTGAATCCAAATAAATGTCAAAATTCAAATTTTTCAAACATACAACTATTTTACACCCTTTGAAAGATAAACATCTCCTTAATCTAACCACGTTTTACGATTTCAAAAAGGTTTTACGGCGAAAGCATAAATTTAGAGTATGTTAGGACAGTACATTTACAAGAGTTGTGTGTAATGTTTTGTCAAGTCAAAGACAGGGTCACCAAAACCATAAAACCAGCTAAAATGATGCACTAACCTTTTACAATCTCCATCAGATGACACTCCTAGGACATTATGTTAGACAATGCATGCATTTTTAGTTCTATCAAGTTCATATTTATATCCAAAAACAGCGTTTTACTATGTCATTGATGTTGAGGAAATCGTTTCCCTCCAATAACCGGCAGTCAAGTCAGCGTCACAAATTAAATAATTAAAATTAGAAAACATTGGTAAAATATTATATTGTCATTTAAAGAATTATAGATTTACATCTCTTGAACGCAATCAACTTGCCAGATTTAAAAATAACCTTACTGGGAAATGACACTTTGCAATAATCTGAGCACTGCGCCCAGAAAAATACGCGTTGCGATACAGACTAGACGTCATGTTGGGGAGATCTAAAATCGAAATACTATGTAAATAATCCATTACCTTTGATTCTCTTCATCAGATGTCACTTCCAGGTATCACAGGTCCATAACGAATGTAGTTTTGTTCAAAAAAGCTCATCATTTATGTCCAAAAATCTCCGTCTTGTTAGCACATGATCTAAGCCAGCCGGACTTCTCGTCATGAACGAGGGGAAAAAATATATTTCCGTTCGTTCAAACATGTCAAACGTTGTATAGCATAAATCATTAGGGCCTTTTTAACCAGAACATGAATAATATTCAAGGTGGACGAATGCATACTCTTTTATAACGTATTGGAACGAGGGTACCCAACATGAACTCGCGCGCCAGGTGTCTAATGGGACATCATCGTTCCATGGCTCTTGTTCGGTCAGATCTCCCTCCAGAAGACTCAAAACACTTTGTAAAGGCTGGTGACATCTAGTGGAAGCAATAGGAAGTGCCAAAATATTCCTCAGCCCCTGTGTTTTTCAATGGGATAGGTTTAAAGTCAATACAACACATCAGGTATCCACTTCCTGTCAGAAAATGTCTCAGGGTTTTGCCTGCCAAATGAGTTCTGTTATACTCACAGACACCATTCAAACAGTTTTAGAAGCTTTAGAGTGTTTTCTATCCATATATAATAAGTATATGCATATTCTAGTTACTGGGTAGGATTAGTAACCAGATTAAATCGGGTACATTTTTTTTATCCAGACGTGCAAATGCTGCCCCCTAGCCCTAACAGGTTAAATAACAGCCCCATGTAAACATTCTGTCTCAAATACCTGGCCTCCTGCCACAGATATACTATGATAGCCAAATTATGGTCCCTACAGCAACTGCTGTTAGAATAACATGTAATCAGTCAAGTGTCTTCCAGTTGGAAGACTATCCAACCTCTTAAAACTCCAAGTCATAACTCTCTTAAACTTTTACCATAGTGTTAAATGTCACCACTATCACTTTTACTCTTACCATAATCTAGGTATGTGTAATGTTCAATTTACTCAGAATTGTCCCTATGTTGTGCATCCCCATATTTTACACAGCCAGCTGTCCTTTCTCTTCTGTGAGTTATCCTCTATGGGCTAGGTGGGACGCTGGCGTCCCACCTACGTAACAGCCACTTGCAGCCTGTGGCGCGATTTTCAAAACCTTAAAAATCCTATTACTTCAATTTCTCAAACATATGACTATTTTACAGCCATTTAAAGATAAGACTCTCGTTAATCTAACCACACTGTCCGATTTCAAAAAGGCTTTACAACGAAAGCAAAACATTAGATTATGTCAGCAGAGTACCAAGCCAGAAATAATCAGACACCCATTTTTCAAGCCAGCATATAATGTCACCAAAACCCAGAAGACAGCTAAATGCAGCACTCACCTTTGATGATCTTCATCAGATGACAACCCTAGGACATTATGTTATACAATACATGCATGTTTTGTTCAATCAAGTTCATATTTATATCAAAAACCAGCTTTTTACATTAGCATGTGACGTTCAGAACTAGCATACCCCCCCGCAAACTTCCGGGGAATTCGCTAACATTTTACTAAATTACTCACAAAAAGCATAAGAATTATTTTAAGAATTATAGATACAGACCTCCTCTATGCACTCGATATGTCCGATTTTAAAATAGCTTTTTTGGTGAAAGCACATTTTGCAATATTCTAAGTACATAGCCCAGGCATCACGGGCTCGCTATTTAGACACCCGGAAAGTTTAGCACTCACCATAATCATATTTACTATTATAAAAGTTTGATTACCTTTTGTTGTCTTCGTCAGAATGCACTCCCAGGACGTCTACTTCAATAACAAATGTTGGTTTGGTCCAAAATAATCCATCGTTATATCCGAATAGCGGCGTTTTGTTTGTGCGTTCCAGACACTATCCGAAATGGTAAAGAAGTGTCGTGCGCATGGCGCAATTCGTGACAATAAAATTCGAAATATTCCATTACCGTACTTCGAAGCATGTCAACCGCTGTTTAAAATCAATTTTTACGCCATTTTTCTCGTAGAAAAGCGATAATATTCCGACAGGGAATCTCCTTTTCGGCAAACAGAGGAAAAACGGGTCACGCGCATAAGCCCAGAGTCCCTTGATCGGCCACTTGAGAAAGGCGATAATGTGTTTCAGCCTGGGGCTGGAATGACGACATTCTGTTTTTTCCCGGGCTCTGAGCGCCTATGGACGACGTGGGAAGTGTCACGTTAGAGCAGAGATCCTTAGTAAAAGATAGAGATGGAAAAGAAGTTCAAGAAATGGTCAGACAGGCCACTTCCTGTAAAGGAATCTCTCAGGTTTTGACCTGCCATTTGAGTTCTCTTACACTCACAGACACCATTCAAACAGTTTTAGAAACTTTAGGGTGTTTTCTATCCATATGTAATAAGTATATGCATATTCTAGTTACTGGGTAGGAGTGGTAACCAGATTAAATCGGGTATGTTTTTTATCCAGCCGTGTCAATACTGCCCCCTAGCCCTAACAGGTTAACTTCCTCTAATAATATACATAGTCTCTAGAAATAACACCCCTCTACTACCATAACCTTCATTTATGAGCCCCCTCAGATCCCCAATGTGGTCACAGTTCTTCTAACTTCTAACCCATAACACATAATTTCCTACTTCTAATTTCCTTCCACCGTTTGATACATACAAAAACATTCTCAAATCAATTTTAGTCAATTTATATCATTCCCTCCTCAGGAAGAATAAACACACTTATGTTCCTTAAAACAAAAAATTAATTGACCAGACAAGAAAAGAGAAAAATAAATTACAATAACTGCATATTTGTAATAAGTGACCACTACTCATAATGTAACTAAACCTGGGGAAAACGTCCATCCGTTACATTCTATGCCCATGTTATGTTGGTCTCCTCCTTCATCCTTGTGTGTTATCGCAATACAGACTATAAACTTTTTATGCAATTAATTATATCAATACAATTTAACATTACATTTCTAATGACATAATAAAACAGAAGAAACAAAAACCTTTAATCTTCTGTAAGTTCTGTCAACCTCCCTGTCTCAGGATTTAGTTTCCAGAGCTTCCCTAGGCCTAGTAAATTTAAACAGTTCTACGTCCAAATCATAACTACAACGTTTTATAAATTGTCCAACCCAAATCAGAATTCAGTCCTTAGTGCTTCATCCCCTTAAAAATGTACATTTATACTAAACTTGTAGTACCAGTACTGTCTATTCATATTACAGCCCCCCTTTGCCTCTGTTTTTCTGTCATGAGAGGCCTGGTAATAAAAGGTCAGTAACATATTCCCCTTTAGTCTTCCTTCACATATCATTCCAGCATGTCTATTTCAGATACAGTTCACAGGTCATCAGACACAGTTGTCCCTCACTCTTCAGCCGGTTAGGGAGGGTTTGAGCTTCACACACACTTGTGGTAAAAATATCTCTCCCATGTATTAAAGCATTCTGACATCACCTTCCATTATAACTCCCTTATTCTACTGGTGAACTCTGACGAGTTACAGATAATTTAACAACATAACCCCTCGCAAACTTCAATATCCCAATGTTGCAAATTTTGTATTGAAATAAAAACACAAAATGAAATAATCTTTACTTATATCATAATCCATTTGGAGTAACTGTCATCCCTTGTTAACTTGTTATGGATAGGGGGCAGTATTTTCACGGCCGGATAAAAAAACGTACCCGATTTAATCTGGTTATTACTCCTGCCCAGAAACTAGAATATGCGTATAATTAGTAGCTTTGGATAGAAAACACTCCAAAGTTTCTAAAACTGTTTGAATGGTGTCTGTGAGTATAACAGAACTCAAATGGCAGGTCAAAACCTGAGAGATTCCTTTACAGGAAGTGTCCTGTCTGACCATTTCTGGAACTTCTTTGCCATCTCTATCTTTTACTAAGGATCTCTGCTCTAACGTGACATTCCTACGTCGTCCATAGGCGCTCAGAGCCCGGGAAAAACCTGAATGACGTCATCCCAGCCCCAGGCTGAAACACATTATCGCCTTTCTCAAGTGGCCGATCAAGGGACTGTGGGCTTAGGCGCGTGACCTGACCGCCCCCGTCTTTGTGCCAAAACCTGAGAAGATTCTATACAGGAAGTACCCTGTCTGACCATTTCTTGGCCATCTTTGTCATCTCTATCGAAAATAGAGGATCTCTGCTGTAACGTGACACTTTCTAAGGCTCCCATAGGCTCTCAGAAGGCGCCAGAATGGGGAATGATGACTCTGCAGTCCCTGGGCGAAAAACATTAGCGCATTTGGATAGTGGTCGATCTGAGAACAATGAGACGGGCGCGCGTGCACGAGAAGAGTCCATTTTACATTTTCAGTGTTTGAACGGATACAACATCTCCCGGTCGGAATATTATCGCTATTTTACGATTAAAATCGCACAAAAAATTGATTTTAAACAGCGTTTGACATGCTTCGAAGTACGGTAATGGAATATTTTGAATTTTTTTGTCACGATACGCCCGGGCGCGTCACCCGTCGGATAGTGTCTTGAACGCAAGAACAAAACGCAGCTATTTGGATATAACTATGGATTATTTGGAACCAAAACAACATTTGGTGTTGAAGTAGAAGTCCTGGGAGTGCATTCTGACGAAGAACAGCAAAGGTAATCCAATTTTTCTTATAGTAAATTTGAGTTTAGTGAGCCCCAAACTTGGTGGGTGTCAAAATAGCTAGCCATGATGGCCGGGCTATCTACTCAGAATATTGCAAAATGTGCTTTCGCCGAAAAGCTATTTTAAAATTTGACACCGCGATTGCATAAAGGAGTTCTGTATCTATAATTCTTAAAATAATTGTTATGTATTTTGTGAACGTTAATCGTGAGTAATTTAGTAAATTCACCGGAAGTTTGTGGTGGGTATGCTAGTTCTGAACATCACATGCTAATGTAAAAAGCTGGTTTCTGATATAAATATGAACTTGATTGAACAAAACATGCATGTATTGTATAACATAACGTCCTAGGAGTGTCATCTGATGAAGATCATCAAAGGTTAGTGCTGCATTTAGCTGTGGTTTTGTTTTTTGTGACACATATGCTTGCTTTGAAAATGGCTGTGTGATTATTTTTGGCAGGGTACTCTCCTGACATAATCTAATGTTTTGCTTTCACTGTAAAGCCTTTTTGAAATCGGACAATGTGGTTAGATTAAGGAGAGTCTTATCTTTCAAATGCTGCAAAATAGTCATATGTTAGAGAAATTGAAGTTATAGCATTTTTAAGGTTTTTGTATTTTGCGCCACGCTCTACCATTGGATATTGGTGAGGCATTCCGCTAGCGGAACGTCTAGATGCAAGAGGATAAACATGAAATTATAGTTTGTAAACTTGATACACAGACAATGAATGCAATATCTACCATATTGAAAATGAATATTTAAGCATTGAATTTGAATATTAAATTATATTGAAATTTAATTTGAAAACTAAATGCAATTTTCACTCAATTCAGTTTCAAGTCATGAAATACAAGTTCAGTTTATGAATTCAATTTTTGCGTTACAAATTCAAAAATATTTTATTTAAATTCAATATCCTAACAGAAATGCAAAATTTTGCCTCCCGAGTGGCGCAGCAGTCTAAGGCACTGCATCGCAGGGCTAGAGGCATCACTACAGATCCTGGTTCGATCCCAGGCTGTGTCGCATTCTGGCCGCGACCGGTAGACCGATAAGGTGGCGCACAATTGGCCTAGTGTCGTCTGGGTTAGGGGAGGGTTTGGCCGGCCGGGATGTCCTTGTCCGATCGCGGTCTAGCGACTCTTTGTGGTGGGCCGGGAGCATGCATGCTGATTTTGGTCGTCAGTTGTACTGTGTTTCCTCCAACACATTGGTGCGGCTGGCCTCTAGGTTAAGCAAACACCTTATACCTCCCTATTTTCTTGGCTTTATCTCTCTGCACCATGTCCTTATCCTCTCCAGCGTCTGATCCCGTTAGCGGGATCAAAATCCAGCGAAAAATCATATCGCCAATTAGCATTAAAAAAAAAAACATAATTTAATTTTTGTTTAATTTTTGTAAAATTTTTTTATAGATACACCTCTCCTGAATCGACCCACGTCGTCCGATTTCAAAAAGGTTTTACAGGAAAAGCAAATCATTAGATTATGTTAGATGAGTCCATCGTAAAAAAACAGCAACATAGCCATTTTCCGACCAACCACTTGCATCACAAATAATCAAAAAACAGCTAAATGCAGCACTAACCTTTTACAAACTTCATCAGATGACACACCTAGGACATCATGTTATACAATGCATGCATTCTTTTGTTCAATAAAGGTCATATTTATATATAAAAACAGCATTTTACATCGGCGTCTGACGTTGACTAAATAATTTCCCCTCAAATGCGTCCCGGTAAACAATGCTACAATTCCCTAAATTACTATCCGATAACGATTTTTTAAATTTATATTGTCAATCTAACATTTATAGATGAATATCTCTTGAGAACACCTGTCATACCAGATTTTAAATTAACTTTACTGGGTAATCACACTTTGCGATAAAAGGAGATGCGATACTCAGAAAATGAGCTTATATACAGAGCTCGGCGCCATCTTGGAACAATCGCATGTCACATCTCATCTTGTATAATATTGTCAATAATCGCCTACCTTTAGTTGTCTTCATCAGAAAGCACTTCCAGGAATCCCAGGTCCACAACAGATGTATTTTCGGTCGAAAAAGTCCATACTTCACGTTCCATTAGCCTGCTGTTGGTAGCGCGTCCTAAGGCTCTCTCCAAGCGCAGGGCTGAAGTTCCGGATAAAATGAGATTCTCCCGCCTGTAGGTTCGTTCAAACATGTCAAACGTTGTAAAACATTAATCTTCAGGGCCTGTAACACCAAGAGAGCCAATAAGATTCAAGGGGGATGATTTCATTGCCTTTCAAACCGTTTCCAAAGGTGGGGGTAGACATGGCCGCCGGCGTCATAATGGTGATGGCCCATCCCCTGTGACCAATTTCCAACGCGTCTCATTCACTGAGTTTCGACTGTATAAGGCTCAAACCACTGTGAAAAGACTGGCGACATCTAGTGGAAGCAATAGGAAGTGCTCACTGAACCATGGTTAACGGTGTGATTTATAGGGAAAGATGAGAAGTCGAGTCCACAATTCTGAATTCCACTTCCTGTTTCAATCGGTCTCGGGGTTTTGACTGCCATTTGAGTTCTGTTATACTCACAGACACCATTCAAACAGTTTTAGAAACTTTAGGGTGTTTTCTATCCATATATAATAAGTATATGCATGCCCTAGCTTCTGAGTTTGATTAGTAGGCCATTGAAAATGGGAACGATTTTTTTCAAAATGCGCTGTGGCGCCCCCCTATCCTAGGGTATCCTCAAGAGGTTTTAAAGAACACCAACAAGCTCCCATCTCTCTGCTCCATGTCCTTTTGACTTTTAAATTGATGATACCCATTGTTTCTTGAAGAATATAACTTATAAATGCCTAATGAGCTGAGCTCAATTGTCGTAGCTCATCAGAACCCAGAATATAAGATTGTTTTACTCCATTGTTTGAAAACAACATAATTGTTAACAAACACTGTATAGCCTCAAAACATGATTTACAACTATAATGTTGATATCATGGATGGTCAGTCCTTGCATCCATGGCCCTGTCTATGAATTTTAGAGTGGTTACATTTCTCCAGCCCCATCCTTCAGCTTCTTGCCAAAACAATGGCAGGTTGGCCAATATGTTATTGTTTGATTCGCAGATTGTCCCTTCTAATCGTAACAGTTATGTAATGAATGTGTTCTTTATTAAATACTATGTGTACTTTTTACCTAGTCACACATTGATGCACTTGACAATATGAAATAAAACAAGATAATGACTTCATGCTTCTTCATCAGTTTAATACGTTTGCATAATGTCTATGATAGTGTAGAGAGAAAGGACATACAGTTCATGAAAGTACATTTACATTACATTTAAGTCATTTAGCAGACGCTCTTATCCAGAGCGACTTACAAATTGGTGCATTCACCTTATGAAAAGTAGCCTATATGATAATTAGACAGCCCCTATTGGTTCCCTTTAGATAAAAGTATTTAATATTCCATGCAGTTAATGTAAATAAGAACATTTCAAAAGACTTAATTCTTCAATTCCTAATCTACGTGGTTCTTCTTGTCACACTCAGAGTCATGGCAGCCGCACTTATCAATGTAAATGTAGTTCTGCATGATCTTCTTCCCGTCAGGGCAGAGCATCTCCACCTTCCTCTCACTGGTAGACATCTCCTGACAGCAGGAGCAGGAGTGCATCAAGGTGTTTTTCTCTGCAGAGTACCTAGCAAACAGGACACAACAAACATCACTGTTAGAAACAGTACCACATTTATTCTGCCATAGGTCAGCTCCCATTGATTTCTCACCCTTCAATCCAATTCCCCAAGTACAAATTTCTGCAAGACCTCTGTGTGCTTTTTTGGCGTGTGTGTGTGTGTGTGTGTGTTCTTATTTAGAGTTTGTACTCACATAGAAGACGTTCCACAGGATCCCCCGCAGGCTGAGATTTCCACCGGCACAGTAGACCTGCAGTTATTCACCTCTAGGTAGGTGATGGTGTTCTTCACATCACAGTGACTACGTAAAGTGCCTGTTTAGGTAGACAGAGTTAAAGAAGACATCTTAAAGTGCTGAGTTTCCCACTTACAATGTAAAGTGCACAGACTTTGAGCAACTTGAAAAAGTATATCACATCATATCTGTATTCAGTTTCATCCACAGAAACTCAACATTGATTTATTAAGTCATGAGAGGTTATGTTCATAAGAGGTTATGTTCATAAGAGGTTAGGTTCATAAGAGGTTATGTTTGACTAGTAGATCTGATGTGTAAACAATAAATACAACTTCACACAATCATTAATATTTATAAATGAATCAGTATATTGTTTTAACTTACAGGTTGTGCAACATCCACTTGCATCAGTTTTCTCAGTTCCCTGTCAAAAATAATAGCGTTCAGCACAATTTGGATATGACTAGTTACAGTCTATTGAGCTAGAGAACACAGTATAGATGTTATAATGGAAAACTATTACATTTACATTTAAGTCATTTAGCAGACGCTCTTATCCAGAGCGACTTACAAATTGGTGCATTCACCTTATGATATCCAGTGGAACAACCACTTTACAATAGTGCATCTAAATCTTTTAAGGGGGGGGGGTTAGAAGGATTACTTTATCCTATCCTAGGTATTCCTTAAAGAGGTGGGGTTTCAGGTGTCTCCGGAAGGTGGTGATTGACTCCGCTGTCCTGGCGTCGTGAGGGAGCTTGTTCCACCATTGGGGTGCCAGAGCAGCGAACAGTTTTGACTGGGCTGAGCGGGAACTGTGCTTCCTTAGAGGTAGGGAGGCGAGCAGGCCAGAGGTGGATGAACGCAGTGCCCTTGTTTGGGTGTAGGGCCTGATCAGAGCCTGAAGGTATGGAGGTGCCGTTCCCTACACAGCTCCGTAGGCAATCACCATGGTCTTAAACTATGATCATCTATGAATATGCTACTCGGATGTAAATTCAATATAACTTAAAAGTTACTATCAAATGAAGCAACCAGTGTATTTAGGTATAGTTACTTTACTTCAAACAAACACATTCAACCAGTTTCCTCATCTACTTACAGGGACGCAGTCCTCTGGACGGAACACTGGGCATTCCAATTTGGATTTCACAACGATGAGCTGTTTGTTTGTTTTTGAGCAGTCATACTTCACACAGCGGTCACTAGGGGGTGACCAAAACTTCCCAAGCTGTCAAGTAGCAAAACATAAATGTTGATAAATTAATAGTGTATGTTATAAAAACTTCAATAAATAAGAAGTGATACATAATTTATAAACTTTCAGAAATAAGTTCTTCATTATTTGAAAATGTAAACAAGCAGTACAATTCTTAAGCATTTACACCTTTAACATTTATGATCATTTAAGAAGCATTTATGAACATTTGTAAGCATTTAAATGTTCTCATTAGTGATGTAATTCGTCCCTTTGAGATATAACAAAGATATCTGATATTAAAAAGAATCTAATTTGGGTGCATTATCTCATCAACGTCACCTGAATGATGTGAGATGTGGCATCTGGGAGAACTACAACACAGTCCTTCTGGACACACGTTCCACAACATTTCTCAGGTACGACTTCATACTCATAACCCTGGAGGAGAATCAACAAGGTGACATCATTAGTGGATTTCCTTCATATATACCTGGAATATTATACTGTATAGCCTACCATGTAAAATGTTTCACTTATGTTAAACCGAGTTTGCAATTATCCCGAGTACAGTACCGTTTGGCAAGTGGTGGAACAGTTGATTTGGACACAGTCTACAACATACAGCTTGGAAACTGGATCCTTATTAGGGCCACACTTGCACTCCTCACAGGTGCTGCTGGGAACATTTTCACCAAGCTGGAGAATGCAAGCAAGAGTTAGTATCATGTACTGAAGCAAAAATTAAGCTTGGGGCCACAGTGGCTCTCAGGATTACTTAAAGGGGCAATCTGTGATTGGCACATCAATATTTAGGTTTATTTTATACACAATTTACAAATGATTTATTGTAATACTGCTCTGTTCTGCCTGCAAATTATATTTGTGCAGAGTGATATCAAAAAAGTGTTACTTCTCACCATGTATTCAGTATTATTGTAGACACAAACAGGTTTGGGTACTGAGAGAACACACAATAAAAGGGTCAGACAATGGTTGAGACATTACAGTTGTTGAACAGTTAAGTTAGTCACAATTCCTGCACCATGTTACCATCATGACACCTGCACCGCGTTACCATCACGACACCTGCACCACGTTACCATCACGACACCTGCACCGCGTTACCATCACGACACCTGCACCGCGTTACCATCACGACACCTGCACCGCGTTACCATCACGACACCTGCACCGCGTTACCATCACGACACCTGCACCACGTTACCATCACGACACCTGCACCGCGTTACCATCACGACACCTGCACCGCGTTACCATCACGACACCTGCACCGCGTTACCATCACGACACCTGCACCGCGTTACCATCACGACACCTGCACGCGTTACCATCACGACACCTGCACCGCGTTACCATCACGACACCTGCACCGGCGTTACCATCACGACACCTGCACCACGTTACCATCACGACATCTGCACCGCGTTACCATCACGACACCTGCACCGCGTTACCATCACGACAGCTGCACCGCGTTACCATCACGACACCTGCACCGCGTTACCATCACGACACCTGCACCGCGTTACCATCATGACACCTGCACCACGTTACCATCACGACACCTGCACCGTGTTCATGACAATATTTACATCCTTAATAATTAGCTCCAGGTTAAAGTCTATGTTATGATATGATTGAGTGAGCGCTGTGCCTTTCCACGTTCTAGGAATAGAAATATGAAGTCACTGTTTTATCACTATACACAGTTTTGAAATTATGGTGCGTGATGGTCCAATGACAGGGTCCAATGACATGGTCCAATGACAGGGTCCAATGACATGGTCAGTATAAAGGCTTCATAAACACTACCGAAATGTGTTACAAACCATCTATAACCATATGTCATGCTTTATATAGGGTTCATAAATGTGACATAACTGTATGACATAACCCACTGTGTCAAATTAGACAAACCTGTGCTTTATAAAAGGTGGCATAAGCACTGCTTAATAAAAGCCTTATGAATAATGAACCTATATTTATTGTAATTTTTAATGAGTTCATAGTAGTTAAGTGTTGAGTTAGATTACTTATTGTAGCTATCTCAGTTGTTATTTCAAATAAATTGCACGTCCTTACAACACTGTATATAGACACAATATGACATTTGAAATGTCTTTATTCTTTTGGAACTTCTATGAGTGTAATGTTTACTGTTCATTTTTAATTGTTTATTTCACCTTTGTTTATTATCTACTTCACTTGCTTTGGCAATGTTAACATATGTTTCCCATGCCAATAAAGACCTTAAATTGAATAGAATTTGTGTGACAAAGGCATTTCCTAACACACCTTCTAAATTTCTTTGTTGTTACTTTTAAGGTTGGAATCAACATGCAGTACCTCCAGCAGAAAGAGAGTTAATTGGTCCACCAGCTCAGGGACAAGCTACACTATTCACAGTCTGGTGATTATGTCACAGAGTTATGCCACATTTATGAACCCTTTATAAAGCATGTTATAGATGCTTTGTAACACATTTATGCAGTGCTTATGAAAGCTTTATGAAGTAGCTAGAATGAAGACCTGTTTTGTGCAAACATTCCACTCCTTGTACTCCTTGTCATATGCCAAACATTTAGCACACACAGACTTGTTAAGGTTCCTCTATCTGGTCTCAACTCAGATCCTGTCTATACTCACCGCATTTATTTATCTGACAGCAGTCCACCATCTCGTTGACCAACACCTCACCGTACTTCTTACAGGTAACAATTTCTTGGGGCGGACAGTTCACTGGTTCACACTGGACACTCAGTGTGTCAGCATTACACGTGCACTTCTGGCAGTTACTGTTCCAAGTCTCACCAAACTGTGTTGGGACAAAACAAACACTGTTAGCAGAGACTTGAAACTTATTAAGATGAGACTGGCAACCCCTCAGAACCTGGTTCCTCTCTTTGTTTATTCCTAGGTTCCTTCCTTCTAGGGAGTTTTTCCTAGCCACTGTCTTTATGCCTCTGCATTGCCTGCTCTTTTAGGTTTTAGGCTGGGTATCTGTAAAGCACTTTGTGACCACTGCTGATGAAAAAAGGGCTTTATCAAATACATTTGATTGATTAATAATAACAATAGGGCTCCAGCCTCTTCAGGGCTTGGACCACTAACAAGCCCCAATGAAACTAGTAAACTGCTTAAAATAATTGGGTTTCTATACAGAACCTTTTTGTGGGCTATAATGTGAAGTGAGCTGTTAAACTATTTATTCTGACAGATTCATTGTGGTATACATCTACATTATTACCCGTTTGGGTTTTCCATCAGGTCCTGTACATCCTTGAAGGGAAAATAAGATTTTAAGTCATACATGGTGGTCCTTTGAGACACAATTAAACAATGTATTTCTCAAACTGAAACATCCTTACCACAGTCACGAACACAGGTGTCAGAGAATGTGTTGAACAAGACGGTACCCTCAGGGCAGAAACAGCCCTCCATGAATGAGTCACATACAAAGTCACGGGTCATTTGTGCTCCCTGACATGAATGCACATATTTGTCATTGTATCTATGACAAGAAAAAACAATTCATTACAGACTAGAAACGTTTAATATAATGGAAACCTTAAAGAATGCCTGTCCATTAGGTAGTGGTGTAAAATAATGAGATGGGAATGAGATGAGAATGAGATGGGAATGAAATGAGAATGAGATGAGATGGGAATGAGATGGGTATGAGATGAGATGGGAATGAAAAGAGAATGAGATGAGATTGGAATGAAATGAGAATAAGATGAGATGGTAATGAGAAGTGAATGAGAATGAGATGGGAATGAGATGAGTTGGGAATGAGATGGGTATGAGACGAGATGGGAATGTAATGAGAATGAGATGAGATGAGATGGGAATGAGATGGATACCTTGAATTGCATGTTGGCTGGATAGTAGAGCCACATGCCTTATACAGTTTGGTCTTAGGGCAGTTCTGGTCTTAGGGCAGTTCTGTAATATGGTCAAGATGGAATGATTGACAAAACAGTAAGAGCACAATTTGTAAATGCAGGTTGCCAAAATACAATTAATATTGATAAATCTTAAAGTTATTAGAATTATTTAAAATTGTATTAACATCTTTCCTGCATCCAAAATGGGATCCTATTCCCTACATAGATCACTACTTTTGGCAGCATTCTGGTCAAAAGCAGTGCACTATGTAGGGAATAGGATCCCATTTGGGATACAACCCTTATTTGATTTGAAAGTCCTTCCCTACCACATTTTCCATTAGTTGAGTTCCTCCAGTCGATACAGGCTCCAGCAGCTGCACACCTCACGGCGTAGGCTTCCAGGCTGGAGCAGCCGATTGAGATATTTGGTATGTGGCAGACATCAAACTGACAGGCCTCGAAGAAGGGTTGTCGTGGGATAACGTCATGGCATTGATTAACTTGTTATGGATAGGGGGCAGTATTTTCACGGCTGGATAAAAAAACGTACCCGGTTTAATCTGGTTATTACTCCTGCCCAGAAACTAGAATATGCATATAATTAGTAGCTTTGGATAGAAAACACTCCAAAGTTTCTAAAACTGTTTGAATGGTGTCTGTGAGTATAACAGAACTCAAATGGCAGGCCAAAACCTGAGAAGATTATGTACAGGAAGTACCCTGTCTGACCATTTCTTGGCCTTCTTTGTCATCTCTATCCAAAACAGAGGATCTCTGCTGTAACGTGACACTTTCTAAGGCTCCCATAGGCTCTCAGAAGGCGCCAGAACGTTGAATGATGACTCTGCAGTCTGGCTGAAAAACAGTAGCGCATTTGGATAGTGGTCGATCTGAGAACAATGAGACGGGTGCGCGTGTGCACGTGAAGAGGCCATTTTACATTTTCAGTCTTTGAACGAAAACAACCACTCCCGGTCAGAATATTATCGCTATTTTACGAGAAAAATCGTATAAAAATAGATTTTAAACAAAGTTTGACATGCTTCGAAGTATGGTAATGTAATATTTTGAAATTATTTGTGAAGCATCTGTGAAGTTCTTATGAAGACTTCCTTAATGAATAAAAACGTTTATATGGCATAAAAAGTCTGCAAGATAAGTTTGGTTCTAAGTTTTGGAACAACAACCATTGCCTTTAACGGAAAGTTTACAGACTTTCATGTATACAGTGTCATAGCAACCTTAATCATATTCCCTTTGTAATATAGCTCTCTTTGTGTTATTACAAGGTTGCACGTCTTACGGGCTAACTATGATGTCACAGATTGCTGTGTTTCCCTGACAGGCAGGGTGGAGGCGTAGGGGTAGGTGGGGTAGGGGGTTGCAGTTCACAGTAGGGTTTTTTATCATCAGGAATCTTCCATTCATGAGCCATCCCAGGACATGATGTATCAATCTGTCCATTCGGTAATCTGCAATCGTTTTTCCTGTTATTGTCACAGGTACCTTTATAAAGGTAAAATAAATATGGGAATGAGAATAAACACAAGTTCTTTGATGTTAGAAACTCTCATAACTTTAAGCCTACCTACAGTATTTTTTAATTTGTTATGCTATCATTGTAACTTTACAGTGAACTTTTTAATGCCATGAAAATACAATAACATTCAACAAAATAACATCAAATCATTGCAACAAATGTTCAGTTTACACAGAGTACTACAAGCTGTTCTTCTGATTCATACTTAGTGTTTATTGTCTACATAATGGGTGCATTCCAAATGGAACCCTATTCCCCCTGGTTAAAAGGAGTGCACTACAATGGGACCCTATTCCCCCTGATTAAAAGGAGTGCACTACAATGGGACCCTATCTCTCTAATTCTCTCTTTCTCTCTTTCTTTCTTTCTCTCTCTCGGAGGACCTGAGCCCTAGTACCATGCCTCAGGACTACCTGACATGATGACTCCTTGCTGTCCCCAGTCCACCTGGCCGTGCTGCTGCTCCAGTTTCAACTGTTCTGCCTGCGGCTGTGGAACCCTGACCTGTTCACCGGACGTGCTACCTGTCCCAGACCTGCTGTTTTCAACTCTCTAGAGACAGCAGGAGCGGTAGAGATACTCTCAATGATCGGCTATGAAAAGCCAACTGACATTTACTCTTGAGGTGCTGACTTGTTGCACCCTCGACAACTGTGATTATTATTATTTGATCATGCTGGTCATTTATGAACATTTGAAAATCTTGGCCATGTTCTGTTATAATCTCTACCCCGGCACAGCCAGAAGAGGACTGGCCACCCCTCATAGCCTGGTACCTCTCTAGGTTTCTTCCTAGGTTTTGGCATTTCTAGGGAGTTTTTCCTAGCCATCGTGCTTCTACGCATGCATTGCTTGCTGTTTGGTGTTTTAGGCTGGGTTTCTGTACAGCACTTTGAGATATCAGCTGATGTAAGAAGGGCTATATAAATACATTTGATTTGATTTATTCCCCCTGGTTAAAAGGAGTGCACTACAATGGGACCCTATTCCCCCTGATTAAAAGGAGTGCACTACATTGGGACCCTACTCCCCCTGGTTAAAAGGAGTGCACTACATTGGGACCCTACTCCCTCTGGTTAAAAGGAGTGCACTACATTGGGACCCTTTTCCCCCTGGTTCAAAGGTGGTTCAAAGGAGTGCACTACATTGGGACCCTATTCCCCCTGATTAAAAGGAGTGCACTACATTGGGACCCTACTCCCCCTGGTTAAAAGGAGTGCACTACATTGGAACCCCATTCCCCCTGGTTAAAAGGTGGTTCAAAGGAGTGCACTACATTGGGACCCTATTCCCCCTGATTAAAAGGAGTGCACTACATTGGGACCCTACTCCCCCTGGTTAAAAGGAGTGCACTACATTGGAACCCCATTCCCCCTGGTTAAAAGGTGGTTCAAAGGAGTGCACTACATTGGGACCCTACTCCCCCTGGTTAAAAGGAGTGCACTATATTGGGACCCTATTTCCCCTGGTTAATAGGAGTGCACTACAATGGGACCCTATTCCCCCTGGTTAAAAGGAGTGCACTACAGTGGGACCCTACTCCCCCTGGTTAAAAGGAGTGCACTACAGTGGGACCCTACTCCCCCTGGTTAAAAGGAGTGCACTACAATGGGACCCTATTCCCCCTGGTTAAAAGGAGTGCACTACAATGGGACCCTATTCCCCCTGGTTAAAAGGAGTGCACTACAATGGAACCCTATTCCCCCTGGTTAAAAGGAGTGCACTACATTGGGACCCTATTCCCCCTGGTTAAAATGAGTGCACTACATTGGAACCCTATTCCCCCTGGTTAAAAGGTGGTTAAAAGGAGTGCACTACAATGGGACCCTATTCCCCCTGGTTAAAAGGTGGTTAAAAGGAGTGCACTACAATGGGACCCTATTCCCCCTGGTTAAAAGGAGTGCACTACAATGGGACCCTATTCCCCCTGGTTAAAAGGAGTGCACTACAATGGGACCCTATTCCCCCTGGTTAAAAGGAGGGCACTACAATGGAACCCTATTCCCCCTGGTTAAAAGGAGTGCACTACATTGGGAACAGTGTGCCATTTGGGATGTAGACAATGCCTACATACTTACCACACTGCCCCTCTGTGTTGTTGTGGAATAGGGAGTTTGGCAGGGTTACACTGAACATAATGGACTTAAACATCACTGTTGCTTTAATGGCAGGGATCTTCAACAGTAACTCTACCCCAGTGCTGGTGATCATGAGGTCTTCATTAGAATAGGTCGGGAAGATCTGATTTCCATTGATGTAAACCTTGTGAATGATAAGTAAAAACATTACATAACGAATGAGAATAGAGAACAGAATAACGTTACAATACTGTAGATAAGATTTGGTTTCCAGAACTAAATTAATTTTTTGTCAATAAAATTAAATTCTTTGAAATGTCATGGGACTGTTTCAGATACCTTGATGATGGTTTTTGAGTTAACGTGATGGCATCATCAAAGTGGTTAACCAATATGTAATGTTGTTAAATAACTATTTGTAAGTACTGAAGTGTAGTACACAAATCTGGTTCTCGGTAGGTCCAGGTCTAAGCGCCAACAGGTAAGTGCAAAACAGTCCAGCTCGTACACGGTAAATCCAGCCAATGTAGATTGTCTCTTTCTCTATGGTTCATAGATCCTTCCCGCCCTCTCTCTCTCTTCCTGGTTTTTCTTGACCTTTTATCTGTGGGTCGGCTCCACCTTCTGAGGGTTCCCCTTGCTTCTGGGAATTGTAGTTTTGGCAGTCGGCCATTTTGTGATCTGTAGTTCTGATCGGGGTGGCCATTTTAGTGATCGGGCAGAGCCCGTTTATTAGTTCTGCCCTCACATATCTGCCATTTATTACTTGACCCCCTTCTTTGCCACACAAAGAATGTCTGTATCAAAGAATGTCTGTATCATATAATGTCTGTATCAAAGAATGTCTGTACCAAATAATGCCTGTATCAAATAATTTGTCACAGGGGTTGATGAATGGAGACCAAGACGCAGCGTGGAGAGTGCTCATTCTTAATTCTTTAATAATGAAGACACTTTAGCAACAAAAAAACAAAACAACAACACAACCAACAACAGTCCCGTCAGGTACACTTAGACTAAACGGGAACAACTACCCACAAACCGCAAAAGAAAACAGGCTGCCTAAGTATGGCTTCCAATCAGAGACAACGAAAGACACCTCTGATTGGAAACCATACCCGGCCAAACATGGAAAAACAACACATAGAAATAGAAAACTAGAACACTCCCACATAGAAACAGAAAACCCCAAAACCCACACAAAACAACCCCCTGTCACGCCCTGACCATATTACTATGGCAAATGACCTCTTTACCTGGTCAGGACGTGACAGAATGTCTGTATCAAAGAATGTCTGTATCAAAGAATGTCTGTATCAAAGAATGTCTGTATCAAAGAATGCCTGTATCAAAAAATGTCTGTATCAAAGAATGTCTGTATCAAAGAAAGTCTGTATCAAAGAAAGTCTGTATCAAAGAATGCCTGAATCAAAGAATGCCTGTATCAAAGAATGCCTGTATCAAAGAATGTCTGTATCAAAGAATGTCTGTATCAAAGAATGTCTGTATCAAAGAAAGTCTGTATCAAAGAAAGTCGTATCAAATAATGTCTGTATCAAATAATGTCTATCTCAAAGTGCACTGTTTTTAAGTGTATACATGTGTACAATAGCACAGTTATAATTACCATATTTGTTGTCACGTTTAATCTCTTCGGAGTAAGAACAATTTTATAGGACTTGTAATAGACAATCAGAGACTGAGGGCAGGTCGCATGTCCAGACGGATCGCAGTTATAGTTGTCGATGTTGACACTGAAGTTCTGTCGAGGAACTATTTCTTTCATCAAAACGTAGGTGCAGTTTTCCTGGAAACTGTAATACTGGCCATCAAATGTGACGTAGTGAGGGTCTCCCCATCCATAGCATATACCTGAGAGATAGAACAGAAAAAGGTAGCAAATAGATAGATCACTCATCAATACAAGAGTTTAAAGTCCTACTCCAGTCTCCTTTTCACCTCATTTAACACCTGATTTACTGAACACAACAGGTGGTCTAGGTATCCTCATGAAATGGCACAAGCTGATAACACCACAATGTCACCATCAGATCAGACCAAGGGTGCAACGTTCACTGGGGATGGGGGGACGGTGGGTTTACAGGGAGCATGTCGCCCCCACATTCTGAAATTGCATTTTTGTTCCACTCCCAGTTTTATCATTGGAATGTGATACAAAACAAGGCAACACTGTTCATCCAACTGGATGAAAATAATAATAATAATACTTCTGTCCCCCCCACTTCTAAAACCAAAGTTGCGCCACTGGATCAGACCAACTCCTTGAAGTTTGCAGTTGTGTCCAAAAAAAACACAATTTTGTTCAAAACATATTGTATTTCTTTACTGTATTTACACTTGGGATATCACTTTCCAACATGAAATGTTCAAACATCACTGGAGGACGTCTTTAAAACAAGTAAACTTGGAGAAATAAGTATTTGTAGAAGGAGAGAAGATAATGTTTTTAATTAAGTTTTGAACTTACATTCACATTCGTAGTGATAGCAGCAACCTGATTCGTCATAGACTTTAGCTGGTGGGAATCCATTTTCACACACAGGCTTTTCTGCAGACTCACAGACCACATACGTTGTGGTAATTACACCGCTGTGGCAAGTTTGAGTAGTGCGGTTGTCTGTCTTCCAAGTCTCTCCATCCTAAAGTTGAAAATGTATGTTTTAGTCCTGAAAGTAAACACACTACGTACTACACAACACTGTGAACTGCACAACACTATGAACTACACAACACTATGAACTACACAACATTAAAACTACACAACACTATGAACTACACAACACTATAAACTACACAACACTATAAACTACACAACACTATAACTACACAACACTATAACTACACAACACTATAAACTACACAACACTATGAACTGCACAACACTATGAACTACACAACACTATAAACTACACAACACTATGAACTACACAACACTATGAACTACACAAAACTATAAACTACACAACACTATGAGCTAAGTAACACACTATAAACTACACAACACTATGAACTACACAACACTATGAACTGCACAACACTACGTACTACACAACACTATGAACTACACAACACTATAACTACACAACACTATGAACTACACAACACTATGAACTACACAACACTGTGAACTACACAACACTATGAACTACACAACACTACAAACTACACAACACTACGAACTACACAACACTATAACTACACAACACTATGAACTACACAACACTATAACTACACAACACTATAAACTACACAACACTATAAACTACACAACACTACGAACTACACAACACTATGAGCTAAGAAACACAAATATTCTGTTTATTTTATTTCATTACCTTTCTTGGTGGAATGGCATATTCACAGCCCATGTAAGGTGTAGTCGGGGACAATGTAGATGGTGTAGAATGTGTAGCTTCTGTTGTTGCTGAGACAGTGCTGACTGTAGTTGAGACAGTGCTGACTGTAGCTGGGGTCGTAGAGGGACATGGTCTGGCTTGTTTCTCAACAATACAACTTGAGTTACAATAGGAGGTGAAACACCAGCCTGCCCCGTCAGTCTCATTATATATCAAGGAACCTAAACAAAAACATATTATTAGTAATAAATAGATATTAAATGAAGTGTATGAATGCATTATGTAGTCAGAATTGATCATTTGAATGAAGGAAACTATCACTTACCAGCAAGGAAATGTAGATTTTTGTATGTGCAAAAATATAATGTGGTAGGAGTTGTGGAGGTGGTAGGGGTAGTGGTAGTGGTAGGGGTTGTCGTTGGGGTAATGATAGGGGTTGTCGTTGGGGTAGTGATATGGTTTGTTGTTGTGGTAAAGGTAGTGGTTGTGGTTGGGGTAATGATAGGGGTTGTGGTAGTGGTAGGGGTTGTGGTAGTGGTAGGGGTTGTGGTAGTGGTAGGGGTTGTTGTTGGGGTAATGATAGGGGTTGTGGTTCGGGTAATGGTAGGGGTTGTTGTTGTGGTAATGGTAGGGGTTGTTGTTGGGGTAATGGTAGGGGTTATTGTTGGGGTAAAGGTAGGGGATGTGGCTGGGGTAGTGATATGAGTTGTTGTTGGGGTAATGATAGGGTTGTTGTTGGGGTAATGGTAGGGGTTGTGGCTGGGGTAAAGGTAGGGGTTGTGGCTGGGGTAAAGGTAGGGGTTGTGGCTGGGGTAATGATAGGGGTTGTTGTTGGGGTAATGGTAGGGGTTGTGGCTGGGGTAAAGGTAGGGGTTGTGGCTGGGGTAATGATAGGGGTTGTTGTTGGGGTAATGGTAGGGGTTGTGGCTGGGGTAAAGGTAGGGGTTGTGGCTGGGGTAGTGAAATGAGTTGTTGTTGGGGTAATGATAGGGGTTGTTGTTGGGGTAAAGGTAGGGGTTGTGGCTGGGGTAATGATAGGGGTTGTTGTTGGGGTAATGATAGGGGTTGTTGTTGGGGTAATGATAGGGGTTGTTGTTGGGGTAAAGGTAGGGGTTGTGGCTGGGGTAATGATAGGGGTTGTTGTTGGGGTAATGATAGGGTTGTGGCTGGGGTAATGATAGGGGTTGTTGTTGGGGTAATGATAGGGGTTGTTGTTGGGGTAATGATAGGGGTTGTTGTTGGGGTAAAGGTAGGGGTTGTGGTTGGGGTAATGATAGGGGTTGTTGTTGGGGTAATGATAGGGTTGTGGCTGGGGTAATGATAGGGGTTGTTGTTGGGGTAATGATAGGGTTGTGGCTGGGGTAATGATAGGGGTTGTTGTTGGGGTAATGATAGGGTTGTTGTTGGGGTAATGGTAGGGGTTGTTGTTGGGGTAATGGTAGGGGTTGTTGTTGGGAAAATGGTAGGGGTTGTTGTTGGGTTTGCTTTTGAGTTGCTTTTGTGTATGGTAGATTTGTGACTACAGTGAGGCCTGTTGTTGTGGTAGATACTTTGGTGGTGGCTGTTGTCATTTCCTCAGAGGTAGTCCTCATCTGAGTCGTTGTTGGGGTAGTAGTTGGGGCAGTGGTAGGGGTTGTTGTGGGTATTGTTGATTCTGGACCAGTTGTAATTTCCTCTGTTGTTTCTCTTGTTGTGGAATATGTTGTTGACATAGTTATTGTGGTTGATGGACTTCCTGTGGTGGTGGTTGTTGTTGTGGTAGTGGTAGTAGGTGCTGTTGATTCTGGACCAGTTCTAACTTCCTCTGTTACTTTTGTTGTTATCTTTTTATGGTATGGGGGCATACTGGAGCCATCTCCCCCTGTTACCCCAGTACAGAAACATTAACTTTTTAAGGTATTGGGGGCAGTATTTTCATTTTCGGATGAAAAGCGAGCCCAGAGTAAACTGCCTAATACTCAGGCCCAGAGTCAAATATTTGCATATTATTAGATTTGGATAGAAAACACTCTGAAGTTTCTAAAAATGTTTGAATGATGTCTGTGAGTATAACAGAACTCATATGGCAGGCAAAAACCTGAGAAAAATCCAACCAGGAAGTGGGAAATCTGAGAATTGTAGTTCTTCTTTTGAATCCCTATCGAAACTACATTGTCTGTGGGGTCACGTTGCACTTCCTAAGGCTTCCATTGGCTGTCAAACACCTTAAGAAACGTGTTTCATCCTTCTCCTGTTACTGGGCAGAAAATAGGAGCTCAGTCAATGAGTGGACTGCTTGGGACCAGTGAGTTGTTTACTGCGAGGCACGTTTGGTGCGCCGCTCCTTCTTTTTCCTCTGTAATGAATACGCTATTGTCCGGTTGGAATATTATCGATGTTCTATGTTAACCCCTGTGCGGCCTTCGTCCCGTATGCGGACATCCAGCGAAAAATCATATCGCCATTAGCATAACAAAATGTAATAATTGTTTTTTTCATTTTTTTTTTCAAATTATATAGTTTTATAGATACACCTCTCCTGAATCGAACCACGTTGTCTGATATCAAAAAGGCTTTACAGCAAAAGCAAAACATTAGATTATGTTAGAGGAGTATATCGTAAAAGTAGCCACATAGCCATTTTCCGACCAACCACATGCATCACAAATAACCAAAAAACAGCTAAATGCAGCACTAACCTTTGACAATCTTCATCAGATGACACACCTAGGACATCATGTTACACAATACATGCATTCTTTTGTTCGATAAAGTTCATATTTATATATAAAAACAGCATTTTACATCGGTGCGTAACGTTGACTAACTATTTTCTCTCAAATGCATCCGATGAAACAGCGCTACAATTTACTAAATTACTATTCGAAAACATTTTTAAAATGTAATATTGTCATTCTAAGATTTATAGATGAATATCTCTTGAAAGCACCTGTAATGCAAGATTTAAAAATAACTTTACTGGGTAATCACACTTTGCGATGAAAGGGGATGCGATATTCAGAACAATAGGCTACCGTTACAGGTCAGCGCCATCTTGGAACAATCGCATATCACATCTAGTCTTGTATACTATTGTCAATAATCCCTTACCTTTGGTTGTCTTCATCAGAAAGCACTTCCAGGAATCCCAGGTCCACAACAAATGTATTTTCGTTCGAAAAAATTACTCCTTTATGTTCCAAGAGCTTGTTCTTGTTAGCGCGTCTGAAGGCTGATCCAAATGCTCCATCGGCCGCGGGACAGCCATTTCGAGAAAATACATTTTTTTCCATTTAGGTTCGTTCAAACATGTCAAACGTTGTATAACATAAATCTTCAGGGCCTTTTTCAACAAGAGAGCCAATAAGATTCAAGGAGGATGATTGCATTGTCTTTGAAAACGTTTCGAAAGGGGAGGGAAGCCAGGGCCGTCGGCGTCATAATGGTGATGGCCCTCCTCATGTGACCAATTTCAACAGCGTCTCATTCATTCAGTTTTAACCTGTTGGGGCTAGGGGGCAGTATTTGCACGGCCGGATAAAAAACGTACCCTATTTAATCTGGTTACTACTCCTGCCCAGTAACTACAATATGCATATAATTATTGGCTTTGGATAGAAAACACCCTAAAGTTTCTAAAACTGTTTGAATGGTGTCTGTGAGTATAACAGAACTCATTTGGCAGGCCAAAACCTGAGAAGATTCCTTACAGGAAGTGGCCTGTCTGACCATTTCTTGCCCTCCTTGACCCTCTCTAACAAATACAGGGGATCTCTGGCATGACGTGACACTTCCTACGGCTCCCATGGGCTCTCAGAAGGCGGGAAAAAGCTGAACGATGTAATTCCATCCCCAGGCTGAAACACATTAGCGCGTTTGGCAAGTGCTCTATCAGAGGGCCATTAGACTGAGGCTCGTGCATGAGGGGATAGCATGCTTTTACTTTCACTCTCTTTGTAATAAAAAACGATTTCCCGGTCGGAATATTATCGCTTTTTTACGAGAAAAATGGCATAAAAGTAGATTTTAAACAGCGGTTGACATGCTTCGAAGTACGGTAATGGAATATTTAGAATTTTTTTGTCACGAAATGCGCCGTGCTCGTCACCCTTATTTACCCTTTCGGATAGTGTCTTGAACGCACGAACAAAACGCCGCTATTTGGATATAACAATGGATTATTTGGGACCAAACCAACATTTGTTATTGAAGTAGAAGTCCTGGGAGTGCATTCTGACGAAGAACAGCAAAGGTAATAACATTTTTCTTATAGTAAATCTGACTTTGGTGAGTGCTAAACTTGCTGGGTGTCTAAATAGCTAGCTCTGTGATGCCGGGCTATCTATTGAGAATATTGCAAAATGTGCTTTCACCGAAAAGCTATTTTAAAATCGGACATAGCGAGTGCATAGAGGAGTTCTGTATCTATAATTCTTAAAATAATTGTTATGTTTTTTGTGAACGTTTACCGTGAGTAATTTATTAAATTCACCGGCAGTGTTCGGTGGGAATGCTAGTCACATGCTAATGTAAAAAGCTGGTTTTTGATATAAATATGAACTTGATTGAACAAAACATGCATGTATTGTATAACATAATGTCCTAGGGTTGTCATCTGATGAAGATCATCAAAGGTTAGTGCTGCATTTAGCTGTGGTTTGGGTTTATGTGACATTATATGCTAGCTTGAAAAATGGGTGTCTGATTATTTCTGGCTGGGTACTCTGCTGACATAATCTAATGTTCTGTTTTCGTTGTAAAGCCTTTTTGAAATCGGACAGTGTGGTTAGATTAACGAGTGTCTTGTCTTTAAAATGGTGTAAAATAGTCATATGTTTGAAAAATTGAAGTTTTTGCATTTTTGAGGTATTTGAATATCGCGCCTCGGGATTACACTGGCTGTCCCACCTAGCCCATAGAGGTTAACAGTAGGAGACTCAAACCACTTTGTAAAGACTGGGGACATCTAGTGGAAGCAATAGGAAGTGCTCAATGAACCATAGCTCACGGTGTGATTAATAGGCAACGTGATGAAGTTGAGTTCGCAATTCAGAATTCCACTTCCTGTTTCGATCTGTCTCGGGGTTTTGACTGCCATATGAGTTCTGTTATACTCACAGACACCATTCAAACAGTTTTAGAAACTTTAGGGTGTTGTCTATCCACAAGTATTAATTATATGCATATCCTAGCTTCTGAGTTTGAGTAGTAGGCCGTTTAAAATGGGCACGAATGTTTTTCAAAATACGCTGTGGCGCCCCCTATCCTAGGCGACCGTCAAGAGGTTAAGAAGACCCTAAGGGTTGATTGTAAACAACGTTTCACATGTTTCTACGAACGGTAATGGAACTATTTGACTTTTCGTGTCTGGATTTACGCTCGCGCGTTATTCCTTTGGATAGTGATCTGAACGCACGAACAAAACGGAGGTATTTGGACATAAATATGGAGTATTTCGAACAAAAAGAACATTTCTTGTGGAAGTAGGAGTCCTGGGAGTGCATTCTGACGAGGATCAGCAAAGGTAAGAGAATATTTATAATACTACTTCTGAGTTTAGTTGACCCCAGAACATGGCTGGTGTCTGTATAGCTTGCTTTTATGGTTGAGCTATGTTCTCAGAATATTGAAAAATGTGCTTTCTCCGTAAAGCTATTTTATAATTTGACACAGCGGTTGCATTAAGGAGAAGTATATCTTTAATTCTTTCAATAACTGTTGTAAATTTTATCAACGTTTATGATGAGTATTTTTGTAAATTGATGTGCTCATTCACCGGGTGTTTTGGTGGGAATACATTTTCTGAACATCACGCGCCAATGTAAAATGGGCTTTTTGGATATAAATATTAACTTTATCTAGCAAAACATACATGTATTGTGTAACATGAAGTCCTATGAGTGCCATCTGATGAAGATCATAAAAGGTTAGTGAATATTTTAGCTGTATTTTTGGTTTTTGTGATGCATGTCCTTGCTTGGAGAATGGCTGTGTGGTTTTTCTTGTGAAGTTTATGTCCTAACATAATCTAATTTTATGCTTTCGCCATAAAGCCTTTTTGAAATCGGACAATGTGGTTACATTAACGAGAAGTTTATCTTTAAAAGGGTGTAAAATAGTTGATTGTTTGAGAAAATGAAATTATGAGATTTTTGCTGTTTTGTATTTCGTGCCCTGATATTTCAATGGCTGTTGATAGTGTGAACTGCGGGTGGGACGCTAGCGTCCCACGTAGCCCACAGAAGTTATGGATGGAGTTGTTGACTTAGTTGTTGTTGTTGGACGTTCTGTTGTTGTTGTTGTTGTTGCGGTAGTTGTTGATGTTGGACTTTCTGTTGTTGTTGTTGTTGTTGTTGTTGTTGGGGTAGTTGTTGTTGTTGGACTTTCTGTTGTTGTTGTTGTTGTTGTTGGGATAGTTGTTGTTGTTGGACTTTCTGTTGTGTTTGTTGTTGTTGTTGGACCTTCTGTTGTTGTTGTTGTTGTTGTTGTTGTTGTTGGACCTTCTGTTGTTGTTGTTGTTGTTGTTGTTGGGGTAGTTGTGGTTGATGGACTTTCTGGTGTTGTTGTTGGACCTTCTGTTGTTGTTGTTTTTGTTGTTGTTGTTGGACCTTCTGTTGTTGTTGTTGTTGGGATAGTTGTTGTTGTTGGACCTTCTGTTGTTGTTGTTGTTGTTGTTGTTGTTGTTGGGGTAGTTGTTGTTGTTGGACTTTCTGTTGTTGTTGTTGTTGTTGTTGGGATAGTTGTTGATGTTGTAATGGTTGTTGTGGGCCTTTCTGAGGTGGTAGTTGTCTCATTGCTACAAACATCAGCACAACATCTGACTCTGATCTCGTAGTTGTAGCATATTGGTGGGATGCCTTGATCCTTGTTGTGGCATATCAGTCCAACTGAGGGATTGCATTTAACATTTTGACCTAGTTCGGCCAAAGAAGCATCGATGTCTTTGGCTCTGCATTCTACTTCCTTAGGTTGGCTACAAATATCAATACCAGATTTCCTTATATTTTCTATGGTTTCATAATCTCCTCCTTCTGGTCCAACAGAGGGATAGTATTTGCTAATCCAGCCTGACCAATCACAGACAGTCTTGATCAGGCAGTGTGGAGTAGTAGTGGGTGAAGTGGTTGTTGGTGAAGTAGTGGTTGTTGTGGGGGTAGTGGTAGGGGTTGTTGTGGGGGTAGTGGTAGGGGTTGTTGTGGGGGGTAGTGGTAGGGGTTGTTGTGGGGGGTAGTGGTAGGGGTTGTTGTGGGGGTAGTGGTAGGGGTTGTTGTGGGGGTAGTGGTAGGGGTTGTTGTGGGGGTAGTGGTAGTGGTTGTTGTGGGGGTAGTGGTAGTGGTTGTTGTGGGGGTAGTGGTAGTGGTTGTTGTGGGGGTAGTGGTAGTGGTTGTTGTGGGGGTAGTGGTAGGGGTTGTTGTGGGGGTAGTGGTAGGGGTTGTTGTGGGGGTAGTGGTAGGGGTTGTTGTGGGGGTAGTGGTAGTGGTTGTTGTGGGGGTAGTGGTAGGGGTTGTTGTGGGGGTAGTGGTAGTGGTTGTTGTGGGGGTAGTGGTAGGGGTTGTTGTGGGGGTAGTGGTGGTAGGTGTTGTTGATTCTGGACCAGTTGTAATTTCCCCTGTTGTTTCTCTTGTTGTGGAATATGTTGTTGTCTCAGCCGTTACTGTGGTTGATGGACTTCCTGTGGTGGTGGTTGTTGTTGTGGGGGTAGTGGTGGTAGGTGTTGTTGATTCTGGACCAGTTGTAACTTCCTCTGTTACTTGTGTTGTTGTGGATGGAGTTGTTGACTTAGTTGTGGTTGATGGACTTTCTGTTGTTGTTGTGGATGGAGTTGTTGACTTAGTTGTGGTTGATGGACTTTCTGTTGTTGTTGTTGGACCTTCTGTTGTTGTTGTTGTTGTTGTTGTTGGACCTTCTGTTGTTGTTGTTGTTGTTGTTGTTGGACCTTCTGTTGTTGTTGTTGTTGGGGTAGTTGTTGTTCTTGTTGTTGTTGTTGTTGTTGTTGGGATAGTTGTTGATGTTGTACTTTCTGTTGTTGTTGTTGGATGAAGTTGTTGACTTAGTTGTGGTTGATGGACTTTCTGGTGTTGTTGTTGGACCTTCTGTTGTTGTTGTTGTTGTTGTTGTTGTTGTTGTTGGGGTAGTTGTTGTTCTTGTTGTTGTTGTTGTTGTTGTTGTTGTTGTTGGGATAGTTGTTGATGTTGTAATGGTTGTTGTGGGCCTTTCTGAGGTGGTAGTTGTCTCATTGCTACAAACATCAACACAACATCTGACTCTGATCTCGTAGTTGTAGCATATTGGTGGGATGCCTTGATCCTTGTTGTGGCATATCAGTCCAACTGAGGGATTGCATTTAACATCTTGACCTAGTTCGGCCAAAGGAACATCGATGAAGCCTATGGCTCTGCATTCTACTTCCTTAGGTTGGCTACAAATATTTTTAACAGATTTCCTTATATTTTCTATGGTTTCATAATCTCCTCCTGTTTCTATAGTAGGATAGTAACTGTCAATCCAGCCTGACCAATCACAGACAGTCTTGATCAGGCAGTGTGGAGTAGTAGTGGGTGAAGTGGTTGTTGGTGAAGTAGTGGTTGTTGTGGGGGTAGTGGTTGTTGCGGGGGTATTGGTAGGGGTTGTTGTTGGGGTAGTGGTAGGGGTTGTTGTGGGGGTAGTGGTAGGGGTTGTGTAGGTGGTAGGGGTTGTTGTGGGGGTAGTGGTAGGGGTTGTTGTGGGGGTAGTGGTAGGGGTTGTGTAGGTGGTAGGGGTTGTTGTGGGGGTAGTGGTAGGAGTTGTGGTTGGGGTAGTGGTAGGAGTTGAGAAAACAAATACTGTTGTGGTCGGTGCTTGAGTGGATATCTGTGTTGTTGTAACACTTGGTGTAGTTGTAGGAGTTGTGGTGCTGGGACAGGGATTTATAATCCGGACAATGGTTCCGTTCTCTTTGCAGGTGGCAGTAATGCATCTCTCATCACCGTCAGGTATGTGATATATGGTCGCTCCATACGGGTATGTTCTGCCGCCGTATAAACAATAGCAAGCTGCAATAAGATTTTCACACGGAACACAAGTTATTATCGTGTAATCATCTTGTCATGTTACCATCTTGGTAATAATGTAGGCTAATGTTTCAGTTTGTAGTGGTTTTCCTTACCTTGGACATCATAGCTGCATCTGACCTCAGTTGATGAGCAACGACTAGAAAAAGAAAGAAGGTTACAGTACCTTTCAAAGTCAAATAAAATATTAAGAGCTATTTGTTATGAAGTACAAAACAATGTTATATGTTATATTCACAATAAGGTTTTAACAGGTCAAATCCCAATAAGGTATAAACAGGTCAAATCACAATGAGGTTTAAACAGGTCAAATCACAATAAGTATAAAATAGGTCAAATCCCAAGAAGGTATAAACAGGTCAAATCACAATAAGGTATAAACAGGTCAAATCCCAATAAGGTATAAACATGTCAAATCACAATCTTTGAAAAGCAAAATCAATTGAATGGTAGGAAAACCTCTTTGTAGGGGGACTATTGACATTGCCTTATCTCACCAGAAATACAGGCTACCTTAAGGCTTATACCAACCATATTAAATCCTATGTAATGTAAATACAGTATCTATGTATATGTCAAAATGTTGATCTGAAAACATACCATTTCTGACAGTTCTCCTTGGAAGGTATAACCTCTCTCTCGTTGTAATGAGTTCCATCTCCATCGTAGCAACCACAGTACTCCTTACTGACACACTTCATGGTACTTTCTTCCAAATAAGGCTTGGCCGAAGGACATTTTGGATAGCAACCTTTAAGATATAAACAGTCCATTTAATCCAGGACACCTGCACAGATTAGATCATCCTCATGGTATCTAGTTCACCAAAGCTGTAATGGATATGATATTTCAATATTTGTATGTAGTTTTCAGTATAGATGGACAAGGGAGGGCATTACATATTTTATACTGTACATTTGTTTAACAACTTGGAATGTAAATTGTCAAAATCAAACGGCCAAGCTGTTATGAAGGGCTATTAGTTACCTTCCAGCGCAGGGATCTGACTGGAGCATGTTCCTGAGGGATTCTTGCAGGTCTTCATACAGGGATATCCACATGGATTATAATGCCACTCACACTCACCAATAGGGTTGTAGAAATCACAGAACAGAGCTGGTGAAATTAAAAACATGTCACATTTTAACCAGGGTCTCAAAAGAGGATTGATTGAAAAGTTACACATACAAATCGTAAATTGGTATTTTGTCCCTATAGCAAAACAATCCCACCTATCCATCAATCAATTGTCCCACTCGAAGCAAATGACTCACGGCAGATATCTGGTGTTCTCCACTTGATACAAGCCCCTGCCTCGTTACAGGCCTGGGCGTAGGCTGCTACAGCTGTACAGAAACACTCGCAGTCTCCCCCAGTGTCACAGGCACACGAGTCCCTCACACAGGCATCATGGAATGGCGTGGGGTCCACCTTTAAGGAAGATGCATTAAGCCATCATTTATTTATTCAATGCATTGCTCAGCTTGTTAAACAGACTACAGATGAACTATTGACGATGATTATTATTGGGTTGGATGGTTGACTTTATGTTTTTGTTATCTGTTTCAGTACTACTTTTGATGTTGGTTGTTGTCTTTTATGGTGACTGTATGGACATCCACATGATTATTGACAAACCAATTTTATTAGAAAGATTGCCATGTACCATCATGCAACTCTGCTTGTCATTGTGTACCTTATAGGAAACCTGTTAGCCCAAGACTTGTGCTACAGAATTATCGGCTGTTATAATTTCTACCATATGTTTGTTATTATGACCCTGAGGTCATAATAAATTAACTCTTGTTGAAGCATTAACCTTATTGACCCTGAGGCTGTGAGGTACTGTATATTAAAACTTATTCAGGCTAGGGTCTATTTTTCTCCACTTCCTGTCTGACTGACATGCCCAAAGTAAACTGCCTGTTACTCAGGCCCCGAAGCCAGGATATGCATATAATTGGTACCATTGGATATGAAACACTTTGAAGTTTGTAGAAATGTTAAGACAATGTATGAGAGTATAACACAATTGATATGGTAGGAGAAAATCCAAAGAAAAACCAACCAGAATTGTATTTTTTAAGAACCAGCTCCCAGATTGCAATTCCTATGATGCCACTAGATGTCAACGGTTTCAAGGTTTCAGGCTTGTTTCTTCCCAAACGAGGAAGAATTTTGAGTTTTAGTAATGAGAGTCAGAGTTGGAAATCAGTCTGTGCGCACGCGACAAAGAGGACGCGCACCTGCTTATTTTGCTTTTCTATTGAACATACTTCTTTCTGTATTAAATATTATAGTTTAACCTCTTGACGGTCGCCTAGGATAGGGGGCGCTACAGCGATTTTTTAAAAAAATTCGTGCCCATTTTAAACGGCCTCCTACTCAAACTCAGAGGCTAGGATATGCATATAATTAATACTTGTGGATAGAAAACACCCTACACTTTCTAAAACTGTTTAAATGGTGTCTGTGAGTATAACAAAACTCAAATGGCAGTCAAAACCCCGAGACAGATCGTAACAGGATGTGGAATTCTGAATTGCGGACTCAACTTCCTCACTTTGCCTATAAATCACACCGTGAGCTATGGTTCATTGAGCACTTCCTATTGCTTCCACTAGATGTCCCCAGTCTTTACAAAGTGGTTTGAGCCTTCTACTGTGAAAACTGACAGAATGAGAGTCTGTGGAACGTGGTCACATAAGGAGGGCCATCACCATTATGACGCCGGCGCCCCTGGCTACCCTCCCCTTTCGAAACGTTTTGAAAGACAATACAATCGTCCCCCTTGAATGTTATTGGAGCTCTGGTTGAAAAAGGCCCTAAAGGTTTATGTTATACAACGTTTGACATGTTTGAACAAACTTAATGTGTAAACAGCAACAACAAAAAACAAATGGAATCTGATGTTTTGAGCTCTGATTTATACCACTTCCATATGTCGATCTCAATCCTGATTCAAACCCAATTCTCTACGCGATCTCTGTCTGGATGCTCAGATCTGATGTTTTTGCTCTAACGTGGGTTTTTTGCACATTACCTGCCATTACCATGACAACCACCCAAAAATGTAAAGGACAGGAAATGAACATTGCATCTGTGTGTTACTTTAGAGCCTACATCAGTGTTAATGCGCCAATCTGATATGGGCTACATGTAAAACTACAGTCAGGTCCATAAATATTTGCACATTGACCAAGTTATTATTTTAGCTGTCTACCACAGCATATTGGAGTTGACATTAAATAATAAATATGAGCTGAAAGTGCAGACTTCAGCTTTAATTTGAGGGTATTTACATCCAAATCGGGTGAACGGTGTAGGAATTACAGGACCTTTTATATGTGGTCCCCCCCTTTTTTTAAGGGACCAAAAGTAATTGGACAACTAACTGTCTGCTCAGCTGTTCCAAGGCCAGATGTGTGTTGTTTCCTCATTAGTTCATTTACAGGTAAGCAGATAAAAGGTCTAGAGTTTATTTCAAGTGTGGCATTTGCATTTGGAATCTGATGCTGTTAACCCTGAATATGAAGTCCAAAGAGCTGTTACTGCCAGTGAAGCAAGCCATCATCATCTTTCTTAAATCTCCTAGATATACGACAGACACTTCAAAACCTTATTCCTTATGATTTATTTTTGTTGTTAAGGGCTATAGTAGTAAAGGCCAAATTCAATATTTTATCAAATATTTTTGGGGGATATATTTTTGAAACCTAAAGGGGTCCTCAAATTTCAAATGAAATAGCTAAATGATCAATGATAGCAAGCTATGATCAATAATAGCTAGTTTTAACCTGCCTACCCTGACCGCATGTATCTGCTGTACTGTCTATTGAATGTATAGGTTATGCAAATGAATGTATTTACTGTATATGTGTGTCTTTTTATCTTTGTTTTAATGAGCTGCACTACGTCAACTTCCTAACAACGTCGGTTGGTATGGCAATAAAGTATTGAATCTATATTGAATAGTATCTGCTGTGTACTGTACCTGTGAGTGGCAGGCTGAGAAAACCTTACTGGTGATGATGCTGCAGCGTTTGAGAGACCAGGACTGCCTGTATGATCTTAAAGTGCATGGGTTTTTTATGACATCAGCGTTGGGGCAACTGGGTGACACTTTCCAGCTGTTTCCAAACTCCAGAGCTTCAACCACCACTTCCTGGTTTCTGGACGTGAAGTCGTTCTTTCCATTACCGTCATAGTTTCCACACAGACCACACACTTGGCCCTGGAAGGAAATTAAACATTTAAAAAGAATAACATGAAGTAGCTAATAAAACATTTTTTTTAAATGGTATGCCAATGCAATTGCTAAACAAAGATACAGTGCAATCACTGGTTCAAAATGTCCTATTCTAGTCACTCACCTGGAAGGTAGAGCTGAGTTTGATGAACAGGCTATTCTTCTTATCCCACATGAGGATCAGGCCATTTTCAGCCTCAACAACAACATAGAGACCGATAGAGTGGACCTGGTATGGCACGTCTACCCCGTTCTCTTGTTTGATCACTTTTACAGATTCATCTGCTAGTATGATCTCATTGCTCTGAAAGAAAGAAACAGAAAGTGTTCATTGCTAATGTAGTACTAGTAGACAGGTTTTACACTGTGGTGGTGCTGGGTGTTACACTGTGGTGGTGCTGGGTGTTACACTGTGGTGGTGCTGGGTGTTACACTGTGGTGGTGCTGGGTTTATACTGTGGTGGTGCTGGGTGTTACACTGTGGTGGTGCTGGGTTTATACTGTGGTGGTGCTGGGTTTTACACTGTGGTGGTGCTGGGTTTATACTGTGGTGGTGCTGGGTTTATACTGTGGTGGTGCTGGGTGTTACACTGTGGTGGTGCTGGGTGTTACACTGTGGTGGTGCTGGGTTTATACTGTGGTGGTGCTGGGTGTTACACTGTGGTGGTGCTGGGTTTATACTGTGGTGGTGCTGGGTTTACACTGTGGTGGTGCTGGGTGTTACACTGTGGTGGTGCTGGGTTTATACTGTGGTGGTGCTGGGTGTTACACTGTGGTGGTGCTGGGTGTTACACTGTGGTGGTGCTGGGTGTTACACTGTGGTGGTGCTGGGTTTATACTGTGGTGGTGCTGGGTTTATACTGTGGTGGTGCTGGGTTTTACACTGTGGTGGTGCTGGGTTTATACTGTGGTGGTGCTGGGTTTTACACTGTGGTGGTGCTGGGTGTTACACTGTGGTGGTGCTGGGTGTTACACTGTGGTGGTGCTGGGTTTATACTGTGGTGGTGCTGGGTGTTACACTGTGGTGGTGCTGGGTGTTACACTGTGGTGGTGCTGGGTGTTACACTGTGCTGGTGCTGGGTTTATACTGTGGTGGTGCTGGGTTTTACACTGCGGTGGTGCTGGGTGTTACACTGTGGTGGTGCTGGGTTTATACTGTGGTGGTGCTGGGTTTTACACTGCGGTGGTGCTGGGTTTATACTGTGGTGGTGCTAGGTTTATACTGTGGTGGTGCTGGGTTTACATTGTGGTGGTGCTGGGTTTTATACTGTGGTGGTGCTGGGTTTTACACTGCGGTGTTGCTGGGTTTATACTGTGGTGGTGCTGGGTTTATACTGTGGTAGTGCTGGGTTTATACCGTGGTGGTGTTGCTAGGGACTCTTTTGGAAGAAGCTAGCTAGCTAACGAAGAACAACAAAGAATATCTAGTTAACAGAAGAAAAGAAAGAGAAAATCACGACAGAAGAAAAAGGATATCAAAGTGAAACAGTTCTCTAAAGACACAGGAGACAATAATACAAGAAACAACACTTCTGTAGCTTGTCAACTATGTGTCTGTCTATCCCTGTTCTCTCCTCTCTGCACAGGCCATACAAACGCTTCACACCGCGTGGCCGCTGCCACTCTAACCTGGTGGTCCCAGCGCGCACGACCCACGTGGAGTTCCAGGTCTCCGGCAGCCTCTGGAACTGCCGGTCTGCAGCCAACAAGGCTGAGTTCATCTCAGCCTATGCTACCCTCCAGTCCCTAGACTTCCTGGCGCTGACGGAAACATGGATTACCACAGATAACACTGCTACTCCTACTGCTCTCTCTTCGTCTGCCCACGTGTTCCCGCATACCCCTAGAGCATCGAGCCAGCAGGGTGGTGGCACTGGAATCCTCATCTCTCCCAAGTGGACATTCTCTCTTTCTCCCCTAACCCATCTGTCTATCTCCTCATTTGAATTCCATGCTGTCACAGTTACAAGCCCTTTCAAGCTTAACATCCTTATCATTTATCGCCCTCCAGGTTCCCTTGGAGAGTTCATCAATGAGCTTGACGCCTTGATAAGTTCCTTTCCTGAGGATGGCTCACCTCTCACAGTTCTGGGTGACTTTAACCTCCCCACGTCTACCTTTGACTCATTCCTCTCTGCCTCCTTCTTTCCACTCCTCTCCTCTTTTGACCTCACCCTCTCACCTTCCCCCCTACTCACAAGGCAGGCAATACGCTTGACCTCATCTTTACTAGATGCTGTTCTTCCACTAATCTCATTGCAACTCCCCTCCAAATCTCCGACCACTACCTTGTATCCTTTTCCCTCTTGCTCTCATCCAACACTTCTCACTCTGCCCCTACTCGGATGGTATTGCGCCGTCCCAACCTTCGCTCTCTCTCTCCCGCTACTCTCTCCTCTTCCATCCTATCATCTCTTCCCTCTGCTCAAACCTTCTCCAACCTATCTCCTGATTCTGCCTCCTCAACCCTCCTCTCCTCCCTTTCTGCATCCTTTGATTTTCTCTGTGCCCTATCCTCCAGGCCGGCTCGGTCCTCCCCTCCTGCTCCGTGGCTCGACGACTCACTACGAGCTCACAGAACAAGGCTCCGGGCAGCCGAGCGGAAATGGAGGAAAACTCGCCTCCCTGCGGACCTGGCATCCTTTCACTCACTCCTCTCTACATTCTCCTCTTCTGTCTCTGCTGCTAAAGCCACTTTCTACCATTCTAAATTCCAAGCATCTGCCTCTAACCCTAGGAAGCTCTTTGCTACCTTCTCCTCCCTCCTAAATCCTCCTCCCCCTCCCCCCCTCCTCCCTCTCTGCGGATGACTTCGTCAACCATTTTGAAAAGAAGGTTGACGATATCCGATCCTCGTTTGCTAAGTCAAACGACACCGCTGGTCCTGCTCACACTGCCCTACCCTGTGCTTTGACCTCTTTCTCCCCTCTCTCTCCAGATGAAATCTCGCGTCTTGTGACGGCCGCCGCCCAACAACCTGCCCACTTGACCCTATCCCCTCCTCTCTTCTCCAGACCATTTCCGGAGACCTTCTCCCCTTCCTCACCTCGCTCATCAACTCATCCTTGACCGCTGGCTACGTCCCTTCCGTCTTCAAGAGAGCGAGAGTTGCACCCCTTCTGAAAAAACCTACACTCGATCCCTCCGATGTCAACAACTACAGACCAGTATCCCTTCTTTCTTTCTCTCCAAAACTCTTGAACGTGCCGTCCTTGGCCAGCTCTCCTGCTATCTCTCTCAGAATGACCTTCTTGATCCTAATCAGTCAGGTTTCAAGACTGGGCATTCAACTGAGACTGCTCTTCTCTGTGTCACGGAGGCTCTCCGCACTGCTAAAGCTAACTCTCTCTCCTCTGCTCTCATCCTTCTAGACCTATCTGCTGCCTTTGATACTGTGAACCATCAGATCCTCCTCTCCACCCTCTCCGAGTTGGGCATCTCCGGCGCGGCCCACGCTTGGATTGCGTCCTACCTGACAGGTCGCTCCTACCAGGTGGCGTGGCGAGAATCTGTCTCCGCACCATGCGCTCTCACCACTGGTGTCCCCCAGGGCTCTGTTCTAGGCCCTCTCCTATTCTCGCTATACACCAAGTCACTTGGCAGCGTCATATCCTCACATGGTCTCTCCTATCATTGCTATGCAGACGACACACAATTAATCTTCTCCTTTCCCCCTTCTGATAACCAGGCGGCGAATCGCATCTCTGCATGTCTGTCAGACATATCAGTGTGGATGATGGATCACCAGCTCAAGCTGAACCTCGGCAAGACGGAGCTGCTCTTCCTCCCGGGGAAGGACTGCCCGTTCCATGATCTCGCCATCACGGTTGACAACTCCCTTGTGTCCTCCTCCCAGAGTGCTAAGAACCTTGGCGTGATCCTGGACAACACCCTGTCGTTCTCCACTAACATCAAGGCGGTGACCCGATCCTGTAGGTTCTTGCTCTACAACATTCGTAGAGTACGACCCTGCCTCACACAAGAAGCGGCGCAGGTCCTAATCCAGGCACTTGTCATCTCCCGTCTGGATTACTGCAACTCGCTGTTGGCTGGGCTCCCTGCCTGTGCCATTAAACCCCTACAACTCATCCAGAACGCCGCAGCCCGTCTGGTGTTCAACCTTCCCAAGTTCTCTCACGTCACCCCGCTCCTCCGCTCTCTCCACTGGCTTCCAGTTGAAGCTCGCATCCGCTACAAGACCATGGTGATTGCCTACGGAGCTGTGAAGGGAACGGCACCTCCATACCTTCAGGCTCTGATCAGGCCCTACACCCAAACAAGGGCACTGCGTTCATCCACCACTGGCCTGCTGGCCCCCCTACCTCTGAGGAAGCACAGTTCCCGCTCAGCCCAGTCAAAACTGTTCGCTGCTCTGGCACCCCAATGGTGGAACAAGCTCCCTCACGACGCCAGGACAGCGGAGTCAATCACCACCTTCCGGAGACACCTGAAACCCCACCTCTTTAAGGAATACCTAGGATAGGATAAAGTAATCCTTCTAACCCCCCCTTAAAAGATTTAGATGCACTATTGTAAAGTGGTTGTTCCACTGGATATCATAAGGTGAATGCACCATTTTGTAAGTCGCTCAGGATAAGAGCGTCTGCTAAATGACTTAAATGTAAATGTAATGTAAATGTGGTGCTGGGTTTATACCGTGGTGGTGCTGGGTTTATACTGTGGTGGTGCTGGGTTTTACACTGCGGTGGTGCTGGGTTTATACTGTGGTGGTGCTGGGTTTATACTGTGGTGGTGCTGGGTTTATACCGTGGTGGTGCTGGGTTTATACCGTGGTGGTGCTGGGTTTATACCGTGGTGGTGCTGGGTTTATACTGTGGTGGTGGGTTTATACTGTGGTGGTGGGTTTATACTGTGGTGATGCTGGGTTTATACTGTGGTGCTGGGTTTATACTGTGGTGGTGCTGGGTTTATACCGTGGTGGTGCTGGGTTTATACCGTGGTGGTGCTGGGTTTACACTGTGGTGGTGCTGGGTTTATACTGTGGTGGTGCTGGGTTTTACACTGTGGTGGTGCTGGGTTTTACACTGTGGTGGTGCTGGGTTTATACTGTGGTGGTGCTGGGTTTATACTGTGGTGGTGATGGGTTTTATATTGTGGTGGTGCTGGGTTTATACTGTGGTGGTGCTGGGTTTTACACCGTGGTGGTGCTGGGTTTATACTGTGGTGGTGCTGGGTTTATACTGTGGTGGTGCTGGGTTTTACACTATTCAGTTTGTACACAGATACAACATGTTGATTTGAAATTCTACTGTCCAAATACATAGCTAACCCTAACCCAAATACATAGCTAACCCTAAACCTAATACATAGCTAACCCTAACCCTAATACATAGCTAACCCTAAACCTAATACATAGCTAACCCTAATACATAGCTAACCCTAACCCAAATACATAGCTAAACCTAACCCTAATACATAGCTAACCCTAACCCTAATACATAGCTAACCCTAAACCTAATACATAGCTAACCCTAATACATAGCTAACCCTAACCCAAGTACATAGCTAACCCTAACCCAAGTACATAGCTAACCCTAACCCAAATACATAGCTAACCCTAACCCAAATACATAGCTAATCCTAACCCAAATACATAGCTAACCCTAACCATAACCCAAATACATAGCTCACCCTAACCCTAACCCAAATACAAAGCTAACCCTAACCCAAATACAAAGCTAACCCTAATACATAGCTAACCCTAAACCTAATACATTGCTAACCCAAATACATAGCTAACCCTAACACTAACCAAAATACATAGCTAACCCAAATATATAGCTAACCCTAATACATAGCTAACCCAAATACATAGCTAACCCTAACCCTAATACATAGCTAACCCTAACGCAGATATATAGCTAACCCTAACCCAGATACATAGCTAACCCTAACCCAAATACATAGCTAACCCTAACCCAAATACATAGCTAACCCTAATACATAGCTAACCCTAATACATAGCTAACCCTAATACATAGCTAACCCTAACCCTAATACATAGCTAACCCTAACCCAAATGCTAAGATAACCTTAACCCAGATACATAGCTAACCCTAACCCAAATACATAGCTAACCCTAACCAAAATACATAGCTAACCCTAATACATAGCTCACCCTAATACATAGCTCACCCAAATACATAGCTCACCCAAATATATAGCTAACCCTAACCCAAGTACATAGCTAACCCTAACCCAAATGCATAGCTAACCTAACCCTAAAACATAGCTAACCCTAACCCTAAAACATAGCTAACACTAACCCAAATACATAGCTAACACTAACCCTAATACATAGCTAACCCTAACCCAGAAACATAGCTAACCCTAACCCTAATACATAGCTAACCCTAACCCTAGTACATAGCTAACCCTAACCCAAATACATAGCTAACCCTAACCCAGATACATAGCTAACCCTAACCCTAATACATAGCTAACCCTAATCCTAATACATAGCTAACCCTAACCCTAACCCAAAAACATAGCTAACCCTAACCCTAATACATAGCTAACCCTAACCGTAATACATAGCTAACCCTAATCCTAATAAATAGCTAACCCTAACCCTAATACATAGCTAACCCTAACCCTAATACATAGCTAACCCTAACCCAAATACATAGCTAACCCTAATCCTAATAAATAGCTAACCCTAACCCTAATACATAGCTAACCCTAACCCTAATAAATAGCTAACCCTAACCCAAATACATAGCTAACCATAACCCTAACCCTAATACATAGCTAACTATAACCCTAATACATAGCTAACCCTAACCCTAATATATAGGTAACCCTAACCCAGATACATAGCTAACCCTAACCCTAATACATAGCTAACCCTAACCCTAATACATAGCTAACCCTAACCCTAACCCAAAAACATAGCTAACCCTAACCCTAATAAATAGCTAACCCTAACCCTAATACATAGCTAACCCTAACCCTAATAAATAGCTAACCCTAACCCAAATACATAGCTAACCCTAACCCTAACCCTAATACATAGCTAACCCTAACCCTAATACATAGCTAACCCTAACCCTAATATATAGGTAACCCTAACCCAGATACATAGCTAACCCTAACCCTAATACATAGCTAACCCTAACCCTAATACATAGCTAACCCTAACCCTAACCCAAAAACATAGCTAACCCTAACCCTAATACATAGCTAACCCTAACCCTAATATATATCTAACCCTAACCCTAATACATAGCTAACCCTAACCCTAATACATAGCTAACCCTAACCCTAATCCATAGCTAACCCTAATACATAGCTAACCCTAAGCCTAATACATAGCTAACCCTAACCCTAATACATAGCTAACCCTAACCCTAATACATAGCTAACCCTAACCCAGAAACATATCTAACCCTAACCCTAATACATAGCTAACCCTAACCCTAATACTTAACTAACCTTAACCCTAATACATAGCTAACCCTAACCTAAATACATAGCTAACCCTAACCCTAATACATAGCTAACCCTAACCCTAATACATAGCTAACACTAACCCTAATACATAGCTAACCCTAACCCAAATACATAGCTAACCCTAACCCTAATACATAGCTAACCCAAACCCTAATACATAGCTAACCCTAACCCAGAAACATAGCTAACCCTAACCCTAATACATAGCTAACCCTAACCCTAATACTTAACTAACCTTAACCCTAATACATAGCTAACCCTAACCTAAATACATAGCTAACCCTAACCATAATACATAGCTAACCCTAACCCTAATACATAGCTAACCCTAACCATAATACATAGCTAACCCTAACCCTAATACATAGCTAACCCTAACCCTAACCCTAATACACAGCTAACCCTAACCCTAATACATAGCTAACTCTAACCCTAACCCTAATACATAGCTAAACCTAATACAGAATTCTAAGCAGACACTCCGTCAAACAGCCCTGTCAATCTGCTAACAAAATTCATGGGGGGACGAGATAAGTGCATCCAGAGTTCAGCATGCAATTCCCCTCACAGCCACCGGTGTCGACATTGTATCAAATGTCCAGACTTGTCTATTGTACCTTTAATGCATTTATGAAGCCGTTTATGAACAGTAGTTCCTACCCCCAAGAAGAGCTTGATGGCCTTGGAACAGGTGGTGCCAGTGGTTCCACAGGGAATGTTCTCTGTGATCACTCTGAAGGTACCGTTTGCATTGTTGCTGCAGTAGTCCTGCAGGATGTATTAAAATACACAATCAGAAAACCTTGGCCTCTTAGTTATTATATCTACTTCATCTTAATCATAATTAGAAAATGTGTGCATCATACATAAAGTAGGGGTTTTATTAAAATACAAATAAAATCTGAAATATAAATTATTATTTCCCTACCTGAGTAAGAGTGTATTCACAATCTCCATTGAAAGTGAACCTTTCCTCATCAAAAGTGATGAAATGCCCATCTCCATATATGGCACACATCCCATCACACTCCTTATTGGTACACTGCCATTTTCTGCCTTCGCAAGTGCTACAGTGATGCAAACATAATCACATGGCAAGATTTTAGAAGGAAGCATTTGACATATCCGAAGAAGAAGAAGAAGAGTGATAGAAGTTGATTTTACCAGGTATTGCAGTCTACTTTGAGCACATGTCCAGGTTGGTAGAAGACTCCATTGTGAGAACAGGGACATAGGTCTTCCTTGATGCATCCTCCGTTTCCATCAGACAGCAGATCATCAGGACATACACAGCCCGACACACACTCTGCACTGATCTATAACACACAATGAAATAGGGAAGGACAGACATGAATTTAAGTTGGGCATTTTGTGCCTGTATGTCCCTCCTCCCTCCACCCTAAACTTGCTGGGTGTCTAAATAGCTAGCCCTGTGATGCCGGGCTATCTACTGAGAATATTGCAAAATGTGCTTTCACCGAAAAGCTATTTTAAAATCAGACATATCGAGTGCATAGAGGAGTTCTGTATCTATAATTCTTAAAATAATTGTTATGCTTTTTGTGAACGTTTATCGTGAGTAATTTAGTAAATTCACAACAAATTCACTGGGTATGCTAGTTCTGAAAGTCATATGCTAATTTAAAAAGCTGGTTTTTGATATAAATATGAACTTGATTGAACAAAACATGCATATATTGTATAACATAATGTCCTAGGTGTGTCATCTGATGAAGATCATCAAAGGTTAGTGCTGCATTTAGCTGTCTTCTGGGTTTTTGTGACATTATATGCTAGCTTGAAAAATGGGTGTCTGATTATTTCTGGCTGGGTACTCTGCTGACATAATCTAATGTTTTGCTTTCGTTGTAAAGCCTTTTTGAAATCGGACAGTGTGGTTAGATTAATGAGAGTCTTGTCTTTAAAATGGTTTAAAATAGTCATATGTTTGAGAAATTGAAGTAATAGCATTTCTAAGGTATTTGAATAACGCGCCATGGGATTTCACTGGCTGTTACGTAGGTGTTAAGTTAAGGCATGTTTTTATTAACGTGTTGTAAGGCATGTTTTTATTAACGTGTTGTAAGGCATGTTTTTATTAACGTGTTGTAAGGCATGTTTTTATTAGCGTGTTGTAAGGCATGTTTTTATTAACGTGTTGTAAGGCATGTTTTTATTAACGTGTTGTAAGGCATGTTTTTATTAGCGTGTTGTAAGGCATGTTTTTATTAACGTGTTGTAAGGCATGTTTTAACATGTTGTAAGGCATGTTCCATTGTAGACTTACACAGTGACTGTCTAGTGTTTGACAGCTCTTCTGACACTCTGAGCCCTGGGCTCCGGGCCCTGCACTTGAACAGTTGAAGAAACCCATTGGTTCTTCACAGGCTGTAGGGAACAAAAGTAGGCTTTATAGGTTTGTAGGGACTAAAGTACAGAGTCTTGGTTATGAAGTGATTTGCTGTATTTAGCAAAATAAAGATGTGTTCTGATATTTCAGAGTACTCACATAAATGTTTTGGTTCTCCAGCACAGCTTAATTTCCCTTGTCTGCAAGAGCTGGATGGTTAAGAGGGATACAAAAGGAGGGGGTTAAGCATGGTTTAACATGCCTCTTGCAGTAAACCAAGACTTCAGAAGGAGACATTCGATTTCTAAATATTTTAGTAGAGCCACAACATAGAAAACCATCAGAGTTTCAGAGACTTTCATTCACATGCCAACCAAGTCCTCACCAAGTAACCCCATAGATACTGGTGACCTCTCCAGGGGGTACTACTGTGCCTCCATGGTAGCAGGAGCAGCGTGAGGCAGGGACACACTCTCCCTGGTCGTTCAGGTAGGTTCCCTCGGCACAGCCACAGCCGTCCACAGACACATGGTCTAACTGTTCAATTAAATAAAAAATGTTTTATCCATGATGGGAAATTACTTTGGGCTTGCCTCCAACAACAACAACATCCACAACAACAAGAAGATAAAAGACAACAACAACAGCAACAACAACAACAACAACATACACAACAACAAGACAACAACAACATACACAACAACAACAGCAACAACAACAGCAACAACAAGACAACAACAACATCCACAACAACAAGAAGATACAAAACAACAACAACAACAACAACGACAACAACAACAAGACAACAACAACATACACAACAACAAGAAGATACAAAACAACAACAACAACAACAACGACAACAACAACAAGACAACAACAACATACACAACAACAACAAAACAGCAACAACAAGAAAACGACAACAAGACATTAATAAAATGAATAATAATAACAATAATAATATTAAATAAATTATATTAATAGAAATGAGATGTCCATGTAAATGTACCTGGCAGGTAAAGTCTGGCTGGCTCAGTGAATGACAGGTGCGGTCACAGCTGGTCATGGTGTAGTCATAGACCATCGTGTCAGGGCAGCTAGAGGAGTACTTCCCTGTGGAAAACAGTATGGTGATTCAACATTTATTTACATGTTTTGGGTTTTTTGTTTTTAAATAAGAGGGTAAAACCTGGTCACCGTGGGTTAATAGGAGGGTGAACCCTGGACACTGTGGGTTAATAGGAGGGTAAACCCTGGACACTGTGGGTTAATAGGAGGGTAAACCCTGGACACCATGGGTAAATAGGAGGGTAAACCCTGGACACTGTGGGTTAACCCCCCGGGGATAGGGGGCAGTATTTGCACGGCCCGATAAAAAACTTACCCGATTTAATCTGGTTACTACTCCTGCCCAGTAACTAGAATATGCATATAATTAGTAGATTTGGATAGAAAACACTCTAAAGTTTCTAAAACTGTTTGAATGGTGTCTGTGAGTATAACAGAACTCATATGGCAGTCAAAACCCTGAGACAAATCCTAACAGGAAATGGAAATCTGATGTGTGGAATCACTTCAAACCTTTGCCATTGAAACACACAGGGACTTATTAATCATTTAGCACTTCCTAAGGCTTCCACTAGATGTCAACAGTCTTTACAGAGTGGTTTGAGTCTTCTATGGTAGAAACTGACCCAAAGAGAGGCTTGGGAAGTTGGTCACAGGGGGAGGGCCATTACTACTATGACGCGGGCGCCCATGGCTACCCTCCCCTTTCGAAACGTTTAGTAAGACAATGCAATCGTCCGCCTTGAATATTATTGAAGCTCTGGTTGAAAAAGGCCCTAAAGATTTATGTTATACAACGTTTGACATGTTTGAACGAACGTAAATATATATTTTTGCACATTCGTGACGACAAGTCCCGCGCTTCAGTACATTATGAGTAGCCTTCGGAACGCGCTAACAAGAAGGAACTATTGGGACATAAATTATTAACTTTTTCGAACAAAACTACATTTGTTGAGAACCTGGGAACCTGGGAAGTGCCTTCTGATGAAGATAATCAAAGGTAAGGGAATATTTACAATAGTATATTTGATTTTAGATGGTTCCAAGATGGCGCTAACATGTATCGCCTAGCCTATTTTTCTGAGCATACCACGTCGTTTATTGCAAAGTGTGATTTCCCAGTAATTTCCCAGTGATTTTTAACTCTGGCAATGCGGTTGCATTCACGAGATGTTAATCTATAATTCTTTGAATGACAATATTACATTTTAACAATGTTTTCGAATAGTAATTTTGTAAATTGTAGCGCTGATTCACCGGAAGCATTTGAGGGAAAATATTTTCTGAACGTCACGCGCCGATGTAAAATGCTGTTTTTATATATAAATATGATCTTTATCGAACAAAAAATGCATGTATTGTGTAACATGATGTCCTAGGAGTGTCATCTGATGAAGATTGTCAAAGGTTAGTGCTGCATTTAGCTGTGTTTTGGGTATTTGTGATGCATGCTAGTTGCTTTGAAATTGGCAGTGTGATTTTTTTTGGCAGGGTACTCTCCTAACATAATCTAATGTTTTGCTTTTGCTGTAAAGCCTTTTTGAAATCGGACAACGTGGTTCGATTCAGGAGAGGTGTATCTATAAAATGGTGTAAAATAGTCATATGTTGTAAACCCTGGACACTGTGGGTTAATAGGAGGGTAAACCATGGACACCGTGAGTAAATAGGAGGGTAAACCATGGACACCGTGGGTAAATAGGAGGTAAACCCTAAATACCGTGGGTTAATAGGAGGGTAAACCCTGGACACCGTAGGTAAATAGGAGGGGAAACCCTGGACACCGTGGGTAAATAGGAGGGTAAACCCTGGACACCGTAGGTAAATAGGAGGGTAAACCCTGGAAAACATGGATTAATAGGAGGGGAAACCATGGACACCAAGTGGGTAAATAGGAGGGTGAACCCTGGACACTGTGGGTTAATCGAAGAGGAACCCTGGACACCGTGGGTTAATAGGAGGGTAAACCCTGAGCACCATGGGTTAATAGGAGGGTAAACCCTGAACACCATGGGTTAATAGGAGGGGAAACCCTGAACACTGTGGGTTAATAGGAGGGAATCCCTGAACACCGTGGGTTAATAGAAGGGGAAACCCTGGACACCGTGGGTAAATAGGAGGGTAAACCCTGGAGACTGTGGGTTAATAGAAGGGGAAACCCTTCATAAATAAATAAATAAATAAATATATTCAGTATCTGATGTTTATCTTACCACAGGTGGTGTTTCTCCATCCACTGAGCAGGACGCCTGCAGCAGCACATGCATGGACGTAGGAGGAGACCGCAGCACACATGCACTCCTCACTCCTCTCACAGTTACAGCTGTCATATAGGCAGATCTATAGGGAGAGAAGAAGAAACAGAAGAAGAAGAAGGTTCAGTTATGAGATGTGTTAATGAAGAAAACTACTGTTTTCTGAAATCACACACAAGCACAGGACAATAGTATCATACAAATCTGATTAGATGTTTTGAGATAAATAAAATTAATATTATATCATTTTGATAAAGAACTTCTTAAAGGATTGTTTAAAAAAATATATATTCTTAGAGCTTTGGGATAACTCTGTAATTAAAGAGCATTTGACAAATTAAAATCATCATACTTACTTCCTTGTAGTAATTTGGGTTGATCTCAGTGTGGCATTGGGAAAATATTCCTGCACGATCTGACAGCATCGAGCACCAGTGCTTGGCATATCTCTCTGTAAAACATTTTAGCAACATTTCACAAAGTACAAAGAGTTTTTATCTAGGCTTTACTGTGCATCTCAGTAGACATATGTAAGTGTAAGCCCCAAGAAGTATTCCAAGGCTCTGATAAAGGCTCTCTATGCCGAAACATAATGAAACAATTGAAATGTTTAGTTAGAAAATAAACTCAGATCTATGAACAGAGTGATCCTTTTTCTATGACAATTTGGATAGAAAACACTCTGAAGTTTCTAAAACTGTTTGAATGATGTCTGTGAGTTTAACAGAACTCATATAGCAGGCAAAAACCTGAGAAAAATCCAACCAGGAAGTGTGGAAATCTGATGCTTGTAGTTTTTCAAGTGATTCCCTATCCAGTACACAGTGACTTAAGGTTCATTTTGCACTTCCTAAGGCTTCCACGAGATGTCAACAGTCTTTAGAACGTTGTTTCATGCTTCTACTGTGAATATGGAGCGAACAAGAGGGCCTGGAGTCAGATGAGTGAGAAAATGACATGAGCTCAGAGGCGCGCACTCACGTGAGTGTGAGCTGTGTTCCTTTTCTTTTCTGAAGACATTGGAATTGTCCGGTTGGAATATTACTAAAGATTTATGTTAAAAACCCTAACCCTAAAGATTGATGCTATACATCGATTGACATATTTCTACGAATGTAAATATTATCATGAGTAATTTAGTAAATTCACCGGAAGTTTTCGGTGGGTAAAAAAAAATATTACTTTTTTTGACTTTTCGTCGTGACATGAACAAAAAGGAGGTATTTGGACATAAATTATGGACTTAATCGAACAAAACAAACATTTATTGTGGACCTGGGACTCCTGGGAGTTCATTCTGATGAAGATCATCAAAGGTAAGTGAATATTTATAATATTATTTCTGAGTTTTATTGACTCCACAAAATGGCGAGTTTGGTTTTGTGTCTGAACGCTGTACTCAGATTATTGCAAAGTGTGCTTTTGCTGTAAAGTTTTTTAGAAACCTGACACAGCGGTTGCATTAAGGAGAAGTGTATCTATAATTCTTTGAATAACAGTTGTATATTTTATCAACGTTTATGATGAGTATTTCTGTAAATTGATGTGCTCATTCACCGGAAGTTTTGGGAGGCAAAACATTTCTGAACATTACACGCCAATGTAAAATGGGGTTTTTGGATATAGATATGAACTTTATCGAGCAAAACATACATGTATTGTGTGACATGAAGTTCTATGAGTGCCATCTGGTGAAGATCATCAAAGGTTAGTGATTAATTTTAGATGTATTTCTGGTTTTTGTGACGCCTCTCCTTGCTTGGAAAAATGGCTGTGTGGTTTTTCTTGTCTAGGTGCTGTCCTAACATAATCTAATGTTATGCTTTAGCCATAAAGCCTTTTTGAAATCGGACACTGTGGTTGGATTAACGAGAAGTGTATCTTTAAAATGGGATATAATAGTTGTATGTTTGAGAAATTTGAATTATGAGATATTTGTTGTTTTGACTTTGGTGCCCTGCTATTTCACTGGCTGTTGGCGACGCCATAGAGGTTAATGCAGATGAGATCACTGAATCCAGCTTCACACTGTGAAGTGAGCTGGTGAGCTGGTGAAGGGTACCAAGGTGCTTTCAAGACAAATGGAAATACGATGCCAAATCATGATCTTTATGTCGGAAGTTGGAGCTCTAGGCCAGAGGATCTCGTCATAGTATCTCTGTGCATTCAAATTGCCATCGCTAAAATGCAAGAGTGTTCAATTTCTGTAGCTTATGCCTGCTCATACCATAACCCCACAGCCACCATGGGGCACTTTGTTCACAACGCTGACATCAGCAAAACCGCTCACCCACACAACGCCATAAATGTTGTCTGCGGTTGTGAGGCCTGATGGATGTACTGCCAAATTCTGTAAAATTACATTGAAGGTGGCTTATGGTAGAGAAATGAACATTCAATTCTCTGACAACAGCTCTGGTGGACATTCCTGTAGTCAGCATGCCAATTGTACACTCCCTCAAAACCTCACATTGTAGAGTTCAATTTGTTTGACCCAAGCACAAGGTGCACCTGTGTAATTCTCATGCTGTTCAATCAGCCTCTTGATCTGCCACACCTGTCAGATGGATAGATTATCTTGGCAAAGGAGAAATGCTCACTAACAGGGATGCAAATAAATTTGTGCACAAAATTTGAGAGAAATAAGCATTTAGTGCATGTTGAAAATGTCTGGGATCTTTTATTTCAGCTCATGAAGCATGGGACCAACACTTTCCATGTTGCGTTTATATTTTGTTCAGTGTATATTTTTGGGGGTATTTTTGAAAGTCTCCCGAGACCCCATTTTCATATAAGGTGATCCCACATGGGGTCGTGACCCCGAGTTTGAGAACCGCTGCATAAGACATACGTTAGTGTTTTTAAAGAGGCTGAAGGAGTACCGTTCTCTACACTCAGACTGCATGGGATCTCAAAGCTCTGTGCCACATCAGGACAGCTTGCTTTGGTCTTCCACGTGTTGGCAAATGATTCAGCGGTTCCTTCCACGAGTCCATTGATGGTTCTGAAGTCATCAGCTTGGATGCTGTTAAAGTCTCCGCAAAGACCTGGATAAGAGGTACAAAACATTATAACAGGTGGTTTGAACTAAAATTGACTGAAGATGCAATACATCAAGTATCATTAGTTTATTAATAATTGTTTCAGGTGAGGTTTGACCGAACCCCTCAAACAACTGGTATAGTGACACATGTTACAATAACAATAGTTTGATAACCAATCAGCTTTTATAATAATAATAATGCATGAGATTTATATAGCGCTTTTCAAAGACCCAAAGACGCTTTTCTTTTCACAAAGACGTTAAATGAACAGAGAGAAACATACCCTGGGTTTTTTCTTTGTGTGAACTGCTAGCTACGATGTAGACCTGCATTATAGGTGTTATCTGCACCTCTAGTCGGAGCCCATAAGAGGTATGCACGACGATGTAGAACGTAGAGGGCTGAAAGATCTTTACATCCGCTGTGGAAAATATACACAAGTTCTAGTAACAATTTGGTTTACCATGAACTTTTAGCTCCCACTTCCCTATTGTGGGATGCTTATGGTGTTACATGCTGCTAGACAAGGAAAGAAAGACGATAAAAAGAGACAACTTCTGGTACGGTACGTACTGCACGGGAAGGGTTTCAAACATACGTTTATACTGATTAATAACTACAAAAAAATAGACAGATATCACATTTCTGTATCCCTTTTCTCAAGCAGCCATCAATCAGTCACTCACCCATGAAAAGCGGCAACTGAGAAAACATCTTGTTGACAAAGACCTTTCCACTGGCCTCGATGACGATAATCTGCAAGTGACAAATTACAACTTGAGTAAAAACGACTCCACTGGTGATAAGGAGTGTGGAACAGGGTTGGAGTCAATTCCAGTCAATTCAGAGAGTAAACCTAATTCCAATTCCAAATGTTCCTCACTGAAAAAACAATGAAGAGCATTGGAATTGGAATTTCAGTGGACTGCCTGAATTGACTGGAATTTAAATGGGATTTACTCCAACCCTGAAGTGGTGATACGAGTCACTGACAGCAGCAGAAGTCTCAACATTGAGCTTTTTTCCCCTGAACATATACAACATGGTTTGATGTTGATATATTTTAATATGACACTATCAGGTGGGTGTGTCACTGCAGAAAGGCTAACTTACCATGGACTCTGGAGTCACCAGGGTTACAGATCTTAGGCAGGTCTCAACGTCCGTCTTCCCACATTTCACTATGTCACCCAGGACTGTGAAAGCAGTCTTGTTGGTTTGCTGGGGACAATTGGTACAAGGTATGACAGTTAAGTTATGGTATGACAGTAAAGTTAAGGGAACTCATTTTTTGTAACACACTACTTACTACTTGCCTACTTTCGGTTCTAGGGAATTACAGTTCCTTCAGGAAGTATTCACACCCCTTGACTTATTCCACATTTTGTTGTGTTACAGCCTGAATTTAAAATTGATTAAATATTGTTTTTGTCACACAATACCCAATAATGACAACGTGAAAACATGTTTTTAAAAACGTTTGCTAATTTATTGAAAATGAAATACAGAAATATCTTATTTACATTAGTATTCATCCTGTAATGGATTTTCTTAGAGAAGTGGAGGATCAGGCGCAGGACACAGGGATGAAGGTAAACAAAACGTGTTTACTCAAATTTATCAATCCATCTTCTCATAAAAATACATAGTTAGGAGAAACACCTCCAACTATACAAAACAGACAAACAATCACCGACAAGACAAACAGGAAATGCAGAGGTTTAAATAATGAACATAATTAGGGAAACTCAAAACAGGTGTACACAATAAAGACAAAACCAAACGAACAGTGAAACATCGATCGGTGGCACCTAGTAAGCCGGTGACGTCGACCGCCGAACGCCGCCCGAACAAGGAGAGGGGTTGACTTCGGCGGGAGTCGTGACACATCCCCTGAGTCAATACATGTTAGAATCACCTTTGGCAGCGATTACAGCTGTGAGTGTTTCTGGGTAAATTGCTAAGAGCTTTGCACACCTGGATTGTACAATATTTGCAATTATTTATTTTTGTACATTCTTCAAGCTCTGTCAAGTTGGATGTTGATCACTGATAGACAGCCATTTTCAAGTCTTGCCATAGATTTTAAAACTGATTTAAGTTAAAACTGTAACTAGGCCACTCAGGAACATTCAATGTCATTTTGGTAAGCAACTCCAGTGTGGTTTTGTGTCTGAAAAAATCCATAACACTTTGTATTCAGAACAAAAAGTTATTTTCTTTGCCACATTTTTTTGCAGTATTACTTTAGTGTCTTGTTGCAAACAGGATGCATGTTTTGGAATGTTTTTATTCTGTACAGGATTCCTTATTTTCACTTGTCAATTAGTTTAGTATTGTGGAGTAACTACAATGTTGTTGATCCATCCTCAGTTTTCTCCTATCACAGCCATTAAACTCTGTAACTGTTTCAAAGTAACCTTTGGTTTCATGGTGAAATCCCTGAGTGGTTTCCTTCCTCTCCGGCAACTGAGTTAGGAAGGACGCCTGTATCTTTGTAGTGACTGGGTGTTTTAATACACCATCCAAAGTGTAATTAATAACTTCACCATGCTTAAAGGGATATTCAATGTCTGCTTTTTAATTTTTACCCATCTACCAATAGGTGCCCTTCTTTGTGAGGCATTGTAAAACCTCCCTGGTCTTTGTGGTTGAATATGTGTTTAAAATTCACTGCTCGACTCAAGAACCTTACAGATAATTGTATGTGTGGGGTACAGAGATGAGGTAGTCATTCAAAAATCAAGTTAAACACTATTGTTGGACACAGAGTGAGTCCATGACACTTATTATGTGACTTGTTAAGCACATGTTTACTCCTGAATTTATTTAGGCTTGAAATAACAAAGGGGTTGAATACTTATTATTAACTCAAGGCATTTAATTTTTTATTAATTTGTAAAGATTATGGGGTATTGTGTGTAGACCAGTGATGTTAAACACTATTGTTGGACACAGAGTGAGACAATGCAACATATTATGTGACTTGTTAAGCAAATGTTTACCCCTGAACTTATTTCGGCTGCCATAACAAAGTGGTTGAATAATTATTGATTCAACATTTCAGATTGGCCTGTTCGTGGGCCAGTACATGTTCGCTAGGAAGTTAGGAGTTAAATCTACTAAACATACAGTAAAAATCAACATGGAGTCATATTGGTGCCAACTGACATGGAATCTGAATTGAATCACTTTGAATTTGTATGAAAAAAAATCACGTTTTTATTCAATATTTTCAGTTGGCATTAATATCACTCCATACAGCAGGTTAGATCCCTACCTTGGACAGGACATATGAGCAGTCTCCATGGAAGGTGTAGGCTTTCCCATCGTAGGTGGTGATGTGGGAACCTCCCACTATGGAGCAGGTAGCTGGGCAATCTAGATCCACACAACTCCACTGGCCTTGGATACAGGTACTAACAGAGAGAGACAGTCAGTTTAGCCTCAACACATCCGGCTCAACACATCCAGTTTAGCCTCAACACATCCGGCTCAACACATCCAGTTTAGCCTCAACACATCCAGCTCAACACATCCGGCTCAACACATCCAGTTTAGCCTCAACACATCCGGCTCAACACATCCAGTTTAGCCTCAACACATCCGGCTCAACACATCCAGTTTAGCCTCAACACATCCGGCTCAACACATCCAGCTCAACACATCCGCCTCAACACACCCGGCTCAACACATCCAGTTTAGCCTCAACACATCCGGCTCAACACATCCAGTTTAGCCTCAACACATCCAGCTCAACACATCCGGATCAACATATCCAGTTTAGCCTCAACACATCCGGCTCAACACATCCAGTTTAGCCTCAACACATCCAGCTCAACACATCCAGCTCAACACATCCGGATCAACATATCCAGTTTAGCCTCAACACATCCGGCTCAACACATCCAGTTTAGCCTCAACACATCCGGCTCAACACATCCAGTTTAGCCTCAACACATCCAGCTCAACACATCCAGTTTAGCCTCAACACATCCAGCTCAACACATCCAGTTTAGCCTCAACACATCCAGCTCAACACACCCGGCTCAACACATCCAGTTTAGCCTCAACACATCCAGTTTAGCCTCAACACATCCAGTTTAGCCTCAACACATCCAGCTCAACACATCCATTTTAGCCTCAACACATCCAGCTCAACACATCCAGCTCAACACATCCGCCTCAACACACCCGGCTCAACACATCCAGTTTAGCCTCAACACATCCAGTTTAGCCTCAACACATCCAGTTTAGCCTCAACACATCCAGCTCAACACATCCATTTTAGCCTCAACACATCCAGCTCAACACATTCGTCTCAACACATCCGCCTCAACACACACAATAATTCAGTGTATATAAACACAATGCAGCTCTTACCATTCATGGCATGTTCTTGAGAATGATTGTCCAGGCTGGTAAGTTTGTCCGTTGTGGAGACAAGAGCACTGGTTCACAGCTACACAGCCAGTCTGAGTGATGTCATCAAACACGGTTCCTATGAGAAAGGCATTCAACACATTTAGTCACCTGATCCCATGAATTACATTCAATACATTACATTTAGTCACCTGATCCCATGAATTACATTCAATACATTACATTTAGTCACCTGATCCCATGAATTACATTTAATACATTACATTTAGTCACCTGATCCCATGAATTACATTCAATACATTACATTTAGTCACCTGATCCCATGAATTACATTTAATACATTACATTTAGTAATCTGAGCCCATAAATTACATTCAATGAATTTAGTCCTTCCTTATCTCATAAAATACATTGATCCATGTAGTTCAATATCTTAATTACTACGGTACATCTGTTGCAGAACTTTTGCCAAATAATGAAATCTCCAGTCCTACAATAAGGCTACTCTTCCAATCTATGTAACCTTTAACCTGTTACTGGTTTAAAGAGCCACATAACTGATATCAGGGTTTATACAGTCTTCCTGGTTTAAAGAGCCACATAACCAATATGACTTTTAATACAGTCTTCCTGGTTTAAAATCCAGGGATGTGGACTCCAGTCATGTTGCAACTTGAGACTTGACAAAAAGTAAAACACTTCCCACTAGAACCTGCGACTTGAGCATCTATGACTCGTGGACTTGGACTTGAGCTGTATGACTCAATTTGTCATCTTGCGCATGTAAACCTGTCTGGTATTTTAAATCAGAGTGCTGCAGGTTCTGTGCGTTTTGTTCTGTGTCTTGACCAATCAGATTCACAGAAATCACAGGTTGCGCAGGCCGGACGCAAATCACATAATCTAGCTGTGGCAAAGAAGGGGGTCGAGTGATAAATGGCAGATATGTGAGGGCAGAACTAATAAACGGGCTCTGCCCGATCACTAAAATGGCCACCCCGATCAGAACTACAGATCACAAAATGTCCGACTGCCAAAACTGCAATTCCCAGAAGCAAGGGGAACCCTCAGAAGGTGGAGCCGACCCACAGATAAAAGGTCAAGAAAAACCAGGAAGAGAGAGAGAGGGCAGGAAGGATCTATGAATCATAGAGAAAGAGACAATCTACATTGGCTGGATTTATCATGTACGAGCTGGACTGTTTTGGACTTACCTGTTGGCGTTTAGACCTGGACCTACCGAGAACCAGATTTGTGTACCAAACCCTGCTATCCTTGACCTTACCTGCGGCCTGGGTGGACCAGGACAGCGAAACAAACACATAGGTACTGTCATGTTCGAAAGAACTTTCATTCTGGGCTGACTTTGGTGACAGTTTCCCACTTAATTTGTGACAAACGCTCCTAACTTTGAAGAGGTTTGGCACACGTGGTGGAGAATGTGGGCAGTAGATTAACCATACCGCTGGCTTTGTTTGGTTAGGACATTTTTTCTGGAAAATGAGTATGGAGGGAGCCATACAGGCCCTGTTACAAGCGGCGGCCACCCAACAAGAGGCAACTAGAGCTCAACAAATAGCTCATCAGGATGCAATGCAATGCGAATGTATCAGGACACGTTACAGGTCCAGCACTGCACCAACCAGCTGCTCAGAGAAGAGCAAGAGAGAAACACCCGTGAGGTAAGAGAAGGCCTAAAGGTGCTAGCGTACCAAATTGGGGCTCAGTTACCAGCTGTAAATACCCAAAGGTGGTCCAATCATTTTCTTCAAAAAATGACAGCGCAGGATGATGTGGAAGCATATCTTACCACCTTCGAAAGGACGGCAGAGAGGCCGAAAGAAGAATGGGCAGGGCTTCTGGCACCATACCTGGCAGGGGACGCTCAAAAAGCATATTTCGACCTGGAGTTGAAGGATGCACAGGATTACGATAAACTCAAGGGAGAGATTCTGACTAGACTGGGAGTGACCGATACCGTGAGGGCACACCGCTTCCACCAGTGGTCCTACAGACCGGGACAACCCCCCGAACACAGATGTTCGACTTGATTCACCTGGCACGGAAATGGTTGCGACCGGAGACCCGCTCGTCGAGACCATCGTACTCAACCAGTTTCAGCGAGGTCTACCCCAAGAAGTGCAACGATGGGTTGGCCAGAACAATGTACTTTCCGCTGACCATCTCGTGGGCCTGGTTGAACGGTATTGTACGGCAGGAACAGCTGAGCAGGCGCAGGAGGAAAGATTCCCATTCCCCAGGCCTGGGCGAACCAGCGGACAGGGTAAGACTGTCCCAACAGGTGGAGGGAGAGGAGAGCAGCGTGGGGCCATGAGGAAAGAATCAGAATCGGGCCGAAACACTAAGGGAAAAAACGGAAACCGGGACTGGGGGTCGAGGATGTCTCCCCCCCGAAACCCTATTATCTGTTACAATTGTAATCGACCGGGACATATTGCAGCCTACTGCCCTATTAAAGAAGAGCCAATGCAATGTAACCTCGGTGGAAAAGATGAGATATGGTATGCATGTCCCGTGGTAACCACTGTACTTGAAAGATCAAGAAACAAACATATGTGCAGGTTGAAGGGAAAGAGGTTGAAGCACTACTGGATTCCGGCAGTATGCTAACCCTGGTCGTTGCAAACCTAGTGCCGACGCATAAACTGGATACAAGTCAGGATATCAGTGTTACGTGCATTCATGGGGATACCCGTCTGTACCCCACAGCCTTAGTGAGCATACAGAGGACGGTCTGCTGGATTATGAGGTCGGCGTGGTCCCAAAGATGCCATATGATGTAATATTGGGTAGATACTTTCCTAACTTTGCGAAGTTAGGCCAAAAGAATGGCATATTTGAGAAGCCAACAACCCTGACCAAGCAGGAAGAAGCATGGGGCCTTCAACCAAGGCCAAGAAAAGAGGTCTCCCAGGGGCCAACCTCACAGGTACTAGTAGGAGAGGATGAGGATGAAGTGGAAAACCTTGTTGATAATGAACAGCCCAGTACTAGTGGGGCTGGGGTCGATCTGAATCCAGAGGATGACTATCTAGAACCAGCAGATCTGGCAGGGTCCATGACAAATTTTGGGACGGCCCAACACCAGGATCCAACCCTGCAGCACGCCAGAGCAGACGTGCAGGTCGTAGATGGTACTCCCATAAATGATAGGATGATGCCTAATAGTTTTCCCCACTTTATCATGAAAAATGGTTTGGTGTACAGAGTCTCAAAAATAGGGGTTGATGTGGTGGAACAGTTGTTGGTCCCCACCCGGTACAGGAAGACAGTACTGGATCTAGCTCATGGGCACATTCTGGGTGGACACCTTGGTATCGATAAAACCCGAGACCGGATTGTAAGGAGGTTTTACTGGCCAGGAATTCAGGCTGAAGTGGCTCGGCATTGTGGAGAGTGCCCGGAGTGCCAGGTAACAGCTCCCCGACTAGCGTTTAGAAGCCCGTTAGTGCCACTCCCCATAATCGAAATGCCATTTGAGAGGATAGCGATGGATATAGTGGGCCCACTACCCAAATCTGCTAGAGGGCACCAATACATTCTAGATTATGCCACTCACTACCCAGAAGCCATTCCCCTTCGGACAATGGCTTCCAAAAATATCGCCAAGGAACTAGTGCTATTGTTCACCAGGGTCGGGGTCCCAAAGGAGATCCTTACTGACCAGGGGACCCCCTTTATGTCCCGCCTTATGGCGGACCTTTGTAAATTGTGGCAGGTGAAACAGTTGAGGACATCGGTTTACCATCCACAGACGGACGGGCTGGTTGAGAGATTCAACCGGACCCTGAAGTCAATGCTCAGGAAGGTAATCGACAAGGATGGGAAAAACTGGGATTGCATGTTGCCATATCTGATGTTTGCCATTAGAGAGGTTCCTCAAGCCTCGCTGGGGTTTTCTCCCTTCGAGCTGGTATATGGGAGGCACCCCCGGGGAATCTTAGACATCGCCCGGGAAACCTAGGAACACCAATCCACCCCGTATACTAGTGTCATAGAGCACGTCACGGCAATGCAAAACAGGATAGCCACAGTCATGCCCATCGTCAGAGAGCACAGGAGACAAGCACAAGAGCACCAGCGGCACACTTATAACCGGCAGGCTACCCTGACGGAATTTCAACCGGGAGATAAGGTGTTAGTGCTGATCCCCACAGTAGAGTGCAAACTACTAGCCACATGGAAAGGACCATATGAAGTACTGGAGAGAATAGGAGAAGTGAATAGGAGAAGTTAATTATCGGATCCGACAGCCAGGTCGACGGCCCCAGGAACAGATATATCACATAAACCTGTTAAAAGCACGGAGAGAGAGAGAAACACTAATGGTCACGTACCCCACACACACTCAGGAGACAGCCGAAGTAAATATTTCACCTACTTTGTCCCCAGCACAAGTATAGGAAGTAAAGACCCTGATCCAGAAAAACAGAGATGTGTTTTCAGAGGTACCCGGCCGAACTGAGGTTACAGCTCATGATATCGTTTCCCTACCAGGGAGAAAAGTGAGCATGAGGTCATAATCGGGTACCCGAGGCTCGACAGGCAGCGATTAGAGCAGAGACGGAGAAAATGTTGACAGCTGGAGTGATCGAAGAGTCACATAGTGAGTGGTCTAGCCCAATTGTGATGGTCTCCAAGCCAGATGGGTCTTTGCGGTTCTGTAACGACTTTCAGAAGGTAAATGAAATCTCCAAGTTTGATGTCTACCCCATGCCCACATTCTCCACCACGTGTGGCAAACCTCTTCAAAGTTAGGAGCGTTTGTCACAAATTAAGTGGGAAACTGTCACCAAAGTCAGCCCAGAATGAAAGTTCTTTCGAACATGACAGTACCTGTGTGTTTGTTTCGCTGTCCTGGTCCACCCAGGCCGCAGGTAAGGTCAAGGATAGCAGGGTTCGGTACACAAATCTGGTTCTCGGTAGGTCCAGGTCTAAACGCCAACAGGTAAGTCCAAAACAGTCCAGCTCGTACACGGTAAATCCAGCCAATGTAGATTGTCTCTTTCTCTATGATGGGTGGACTTCCCGCCCTCTCTCTCTCTTCCTGGTTTTTCTTGACCTTTTATCTGTGGGTCGGCTCCACCTTCTGAGGGTTCCCCTTGCTTCTGGGAATTGTAGTTTTGGCAGTCGGCCATTTTGTGATCTGTAGTTCTGATCGGGGTGGCCATTTTAGTGTTCGGGCAGAGCCCGTTTATTAGTACTGCCCTCACATATCTGCCATTTATCACTCAACCCCCTTCTTTGCCACACTAGCAAAGCGCTCACAGCTCCACTTTCCTCCGGTATGTATTTAGCAAACATGATAACACATCACTACCAATATACCCAAGCAAGAACTCTTCACGGAAATGTTGCAGCAGCCTACACCTAAACTGTATGGGAAGAAAACAAGGGGATTTCTCAGTTTGACTATGCTATTGATAACAACCGCTGCCTGGAGCTGCATAGTCCACAGCCAATGTGCCCTGTCCCCTCTGGCCCTCTGGCCAGGGTAAACCACATGGTAATGTTATGTGCCCTGTCCCCTCTGGCCCTCTGGCCAGGGTAAACCACGTTGTAATGTTGTGTGCCCTGTCCGTTCTGGCCCTCTGGCCATGGTAAACCACGTGGTAATGTTGTGCAGCCTATTTATAAGCATTTATTAGTTTTAGGAGAAAATGTGAATGTGATCAAATTCGGTTTAGGCTATATTCAAAGTTTGCTTTGGACTTGCAAAATTGAGACTTCGTCCCATCTCTGTTAAAATCAGTGAGTGTGCATAGCTGACATATGATGTTGTAGTCGACTACTTTAAAATAGTTACATAGCTGACATATGATGTTGTGTTTAGCTACTTTAAAATAGTTACATAGCTGACATATGACGTTGTATTCAGTAAATGAGTGCATGTACCAGCAGGGCAGAAGCATCCGTCGGTGCAGTGTTCCTCACAATGCTGGTTCCTCTTTGGGTTGGAGCAGGTATCAGTGCAGGGACTACCACACTCCTGGTACTGCATGCTTAGAGGACACGTCTTCACTGCTCAACACAGACAAATAACCCTGGTCACAAATCTGTTTCTGAGTCTTCATTATTTCACATTTTCACATATTCTTCTATTGAAATCATTGGAAGACTACGTGAAAATGTGGATTTGCTCCTCAGTTTTCAGTCACATAAATGTAAATACTAGCATGTCAAAGAAGAAGACACTATAGATTACCTAAGGCAAAGCATTATTGCATGTCGAAAGTGTTTACTTTGAGTTACAACAAAGCTCTGGCTGAGGATTTTTTTCCCATCCCACATCAAAACTACCAACAGAGAAATACAAACAAACAATCCAAAATAAAAACAAAAAGGATATGCAAAATAGATTCCCTTACTGCAGAACTGGTCGGTCTTCCACTCTTGGGGTTTCCCCCCTGCGTGAGCACACTGGCGGGAGTACTCTGACATGGTGGGGCAGGCGCAGGAACTGCTGCTGCTGTTGCCACAGTGACACATGTCTTCTGCACAGGCCTTGATGAAGGAGTCTGTGGCAATCAGGTCCTTACAGCTACTGAAGGCAAGACTGGTGAGAAGCTGCTCACAAAGTTCGGTCTGAAAGGATGAAGAAGAAGAAGAATTACTAGAGGCAACATAGAGGGATTATGAACTGATCAAATGTCAGCCATGATGATGTTGATATTGATATTTTAAACTAACAGTCATGTTTAAATGTAATGAATTAGAAATCTTAAATGTTCAGCTCAGATCTAGGCTTGTAAATACCTGTTCTTCACACTGTTCAGTGTGACCAGGGATTTCTGTACAGGTCTCTGTTGGGCCATTCATCTTCCAAATATCACCATAGTCGATTGTCTTCAGATGATCACCTGTAGGAAAATAAACATAGTTTTATCTTACCTGTTTATTTCCCCTAACAAACAGTCTCTGTCATCATGTGTTTTGTGTTTTTGATAACCCTTTCTTAAAATGGTACCTAGAAAAATACTTTATAACCCCTTCCTACCCCATAGATTGAACCTATACATTCATAAGCAGAACAGGAGCGTAATCCGCCCCTCTAAGACATTTGGTGATTTTGTTTACCATGACTAATGAACTCGTCGTAAATCTGGACTCCATTGAAGTCTCCACACAGCCCACAAGTCTGATTCTGGAACTTTGAGTCCAGCTCCACCTATAAAACCAATGGAAGATAACTGAGGGTTAATAATGCATCGCAAATATGTAGATTTCACATACAGCTAGCTGGCCATGCAGCTACAGCAGTTCATATGTACTGACATTTCACATGCATCAACTGTTCCACCCTGGGTACTAGTCTGTTTATGCTAACATTCCACTCCTTGTTCTAGCCTGGGTACCAGTCTGTTTATGCTAGAATTCCACTCCTTGTTCTAGCCTGGGTACCAGTCTGTTTATGCTAACATTCCACTCCTTGTTCTAGCCTGGGTACCAGTCTGTTTATGCTAACATTCCACTCCTTGTTCTAGCCTGGGTACCAGTCTGTTTATGCTAACATTCCACTCCTTGTTCTAGCCTGGGTACCAGTCTCTTTATGCTAACATTCCACTCCTTGTTCTAGCCTGGGTACCAGTCTGTTTATGCTAACATTCCACTCCTTGTTCTAGCCTGGGTACCAGTGTGTTTATGCTAACATTCCACTCCTTGTTCTAGCCTGGGTACTAGTCTGTTTATGCTAACATTCCACTCCTTGTTCTAGCCTGGGTACCAGTCTGTTTATGCTAGAATTCCACTCCTTGTTCTAGCCTGGGTACCAGTCTGTTTATGCTAACATTCCACTCCTTGTTCTAGCCTGGGTACCAGTCTCTTTATGCTAACATTCCACTCCTTGTTCTAGCCTGGGTACCAGTCAGTTTATGCTAACATTCCACTCCTTGTTCTAGCCTGGGTACCAGTCTGTTTATGCTAACATTCCACTCCTTGTTCTAGCCTGGGTACCAGTCTGTTTATGCTAACATTCCACTCCTTGTTCTAGCCTGGGTCCCAGTCTGTTTATGCTAACATTCCACTCCTTGTTCTAGCCTGGGTACCAGTCTGTTTATGCTAACATTCCACTCCTTGTTCTAGCCTGGGTACCAGTCTGTTTATGCTAACATTCCACTCCTTGTTCTAGCCTGGGTACCAGTCTGTTTATGCTAACATTCCACTCCTTGTTCTAGCCTGGGTACCAGTCTCTTTATGCTAACATTCCACTCCTTGTTCTAGCCTGGGTACCAGTCTGTTTATGCTAACATTCCACTCCTTGTTCTAGCCTGAGTACCAGTGTGTTTATGCTAACATTCCACTCCTTGTTCTAGCCTGGGTACCAGTCTGTTTATGCTAACATTCCACTCCTTGTTCTAGCCTGGGTACCAGTCTGTTTATGCTAACATTCCACTCCTTGTTCTAGCCTGGGTACCAGTCAGTTTATGCTAACATTCCACTCCTTGTACCTGTGTTACAAGCATTTCGCTACTTCCGCAATACCATATTTTTAATATGTGTATGTGACCAGTAGAATTTGATTTGATATACCTATGTTTGGCATATGATGCTGAGTACAAGGAGTGGAATGTGAGCACAAAACAGGCACTGTGTTTCAGGTTAGGTATGTACAGATAGGATCAATACAGAGCATTAAGCTACCTAAAACAAATACAAAAGTGTGCCCAGGACTTTGCTAATATTATTCAATGTTTCATGTATTGTATACCCAAGTGGTTATTCATTAAAGTGAATTATGTGGATTAGGGATCACGTCTACAATATGTCTACAATAGGAAACCTGTTTCACTGTAGTTTTATTCGGGTCTGACATGAAATGGATAGGATCTGAACAACAATACCAAATACATTCACTGTATGAATCTTCCCAACTATTTGTTTCTCCGTTTTAATAATCAGGATTCTATTTTTTGTTGGTTTGTGTTCTATAAACATCTGAAAGGAGGAGGTGTCTTACAATCCCCTCTGTTTTTACCTCTCCTGCACATGCACTCTTCCCTTTAAAACCTTTTAAACTCTCATCATGTTATTAAAAACTTTTAAAATCTCATCATGCTGTTAAAACCTTTTAAACTCTCATCATGCTGTTAAAACCTTTTAAACTCTCATCACGTTGTTAAAACCTTTTAAACTCTTATCATGTTGTTAAAACCTTTTAAACTCTCATCATGTTGTTAAAACCTTTTAAACTCTCATCATGTTGTTAAAACCTTTTAAACTCTCAACATGTTGTTAAAACCTTTTAAACTCTCATCATGTTGTTAAAACCTTTTAAACTCTCAACATGTTGTTAAAACCTTTTAAACTCTCATCATGTTGTTTTGTATTTTCCTGCGTGCATTTAGAATAATAATAAATGAAGCATCATATTCATGATGTTTTCCTCATTAAATTGAATGTGAGTTGTCTGGAAACTGGTCTGTCTGCTATGCAAATTAGTTTTAGTCTGAGGTTAGGATGTTTGAGTACACTGGGATTATTTACGTACACACGAAGGGGAACGATGATACATACAGTATTTACTCACTACAATGTCAATAGATATTAAGACAATATCGTGACTTCTGATCTAATCACACTCTGGAACTTTGAGTCCAGCTCCACCTATAAAACCAATGGAAGATAACTGAGGGTTAATGCATCGCAAATATGTACATTTCACATACAGCTAGCTGGCCATGCCCTGACAGCAGTTCATATATATTGACATTTCACATACATCTAGCTATTGAAGCGCCAACAACAGTTCATATATATTGACATTTCACATACAGCTAGCTGTACATGCACCTACAGCAGTTCATATGTACTGACATTTCAAATGCTTCATCTGTTCTAGCCTGGGTACCAGTGTGTTTATGCTAACATTCCACTCCTTGTTCTAGCCTGGGTACCAGTCTCTTTATGCTAACATTCCACTCCTTGTTCTAGCCTGGGTACCAGTCTGTTTATGCTAACATTCCACTCCTTGTTCTAGCCTGGGTACCAGTGTGTTTATGCTAACATTCCACTCCTTGTTCTAGCCTGGGTACCAGTCTGTTTATGCTAACATTCCACTCCTTGTTCTAGCCTGGGTACCAGTCTGTTTATGCTAACATTTCACTCCTTGTTCTAGCCTGGGTACCAGTCTGTTTATGCTAACATTCCACTCCTTGTTCTAGCCTGGGTACCAGTGTGTTTATGCTAACATTCCACTCCTTGTTCTAGCCTGGGTACCAGTCAGTTTATGCTAACATTCCAATCCTTGTTCTAGCCTGGGTACCAGTCTGTTTATGCTAACATTCCACTCCTTGTTCTAGCCTGGGTACCAGTCTGTTTATGCTAACATTCCACTCCTTGTTCTAGCCTGGGTACCAGTCTGTTTATGGTAACATTTCACTCCTTGTTCTAGCCTGGGTACCAGTCTGTTTATGCTAACATTCCACTCCTTGTACCTGTGTTACAAGCATTTCGCTACTTCCGCAATAACATATTTTTAATATGTGTATGCGACCAGTAGAATTTGATTTGATATACCTATGTTTGGCATATGATGCTGAGTACAAGGAGTGGAATGTGAGCACAAAACAGGCACTGTGTTTCAGGTTAGGTATGTACAGATAGGATCAATACAGAGCATTAAGCTACCTAAAACAAATACAAAAGTGTGCCCAGGACTTTGCTAATATTATTCAATGTTTCATGTATTGTATACCCAAGTGGTTATTCATTAAAGTGAATTATGTGGATTAGGGATCACGTCTACAATATGTCTACAATAGGAAACCTGTTTCACTGTAGTTTTATTCGGGTCTGACATGAAATGGATAGGATCTGAACAACAATACCAAATACATTCACTGTATGAATCTTCCCAACTATTTGTTTCTCCGTTTTAATAATCAGGATTCTATTTTTTGTTGGTTTGTGTTCTATAAACATCTGAAAGGAGGAGGTGTCTTACAATCCCCTCTGTTTTTACCTCTCCTGCACATGCACTCTTCCCTTTAAAACCTTTTAAACTCTCAACATGTTGTTAAAACCTTTTAAACTCTCATCACGTTGTTAAAACCTTTTAAACTCTTATCATGTTGTTAAAACCTTTTAAACTCTCATCATGTTGTTAAAACCTTTTAAACTCTCAACATGTTGTTAAAACCTTTA